>NW_010262097.1:0-23132 GCF_000690775.1 Eurypyga helias | reverse complement strand
ATTGCCTCTTGTCCTGTCCCTGGTCACTACTGAAAAGAGCCTGGCTCTGTTGTCTTTACAGACTCCTTTCAGGTATTTATATACATTGATAATATTCCCCCTGAGCTTTCATACAGTCCTTTTTCTACTTATATTCAACAAAGTATTTTTCTCCATAGGAGTCCCTGCTCTTAGAATTCAGTCTATCCCGAAGTCTCAAGAGGTCTTTCTCAATGTCATCTGAATTAGCTACTCCTGCCTTAAAGAAACCATGCTCAACAATGCTTACTTTCACTCCAAAATGCTGCATCTCTATCCTAGAAGAAGATCACCCAATAATGGCATAACCGTTAAGCAGAGGTAAGTTGAAAGTCTGTCACATAAATGAATTTTTCAGACTTTTATTGCTGCCTTCAAATATCAGTAATTTTGAGATGTTCAGATTAGCTTCATAGCAGTCTACTTGTCCTCTAAAAGCACAGCAGGCAATTAACTTTGAGGAAAAAAAGCAGTGTCAGGTAGATTGACAGCTTTCTGTGGGGTTTATGTTGGACTGGTGCAAAGGATGCAGCAGCCAGCTGCATCTTAGTCAGGTATTATCAAACTGAAGGTTTTGACTATTTCAAATGCTACATCATTTAGCTTCCATCAGGAACAGATTATTAAAATGTGTGGGAAAAAGCAAAAGTGAGCACAAATTTTCAATTGGATTAGAACTTTATTCTCCACTATATAGTTAAATGGCTGTGGTTAAGTGATTAAATGTTAGTGCAATAAAGGTTAGTGTGTCTTCTGGGAGCGTGGTTCCCTCTATGTAGTTTTGAATTGTAGTGCAGCTCCTTTGGGATGAAAATGGCCACTTTGTCTTGCTGGGCAGTTTAAGATACCCAGGCAGCTGTGTTCCAAAGCGTGCAAAGGAATGCACCATGTGTACATTAGCCGTTAGGTTATATTCTGTTTCCTTGGGGCATATACTTTCTTCATATAAGCGTTCATAATAGTTTGCAACCAACTTTCCTAGTCCTTGTGAAGACTTGACTTGCTGGGCTAGGCCTTGGCCTTCTCAAGGCAATACAACACAACTGGCTTCAGTGAAGGGTACTCAGCCTAATATTCTGAAGTTACAAGCACCTTTGGTAATGTGGTTGCTGCCTGGAATTGCCCAGCTCAGATTGCTGTGGAGCATTAGAGCAAAATAAAATGGGTTATAAATGGGCAAGTACAACTTGCCTAGGAAAGTCTGGGTGTCGGACCAGGCTATACTGTTGATTTACTTTTCACATACGCAGCCTGAAAGCTGCATGCTAGCCATTTGTCCAGGATATGAAAACTTTTCCCGGTGCAGTTTCCTGCTGGGGCTGTTCATAGTACTGGAGCTTGAAATCCCAAACAAGTGATCAACATGCTCTTGTTTTCCTTTCTCCCTTTAGGCAAGGTTTCCAGAGAGAAAATGAGAGGGGCAAACTTACAGTCACCCTTCTGCAGCACATCTGGAATCTGATCTTGGATTCATGGATGTATTTCTACCTACTCACTGTAAGATGTTAGAGAAAACTTCCATGTTCCATTTTGACAGGCTGTAGCCACCTCCTACAAAAGCCATTAGGCCTTTGCCATTAATTAGATTCACTATTCCCTCAGCTTTTTTCAGAAATGGCAGGAGCTTGAGCATGATTTCAGTCAATCCCAGAAGACTAGCATCCGGCACTGAGTGGAGGTTTTTAATTCTCAGCAGGTCAGTGGATGCTACAGGTGCTATTCCTTAAGCATTGCTCACCAAGCCAAAAAACTACAAGAGGATTACAAAACCATGTGTTTCAGTATGTGACAATATCTTACCACAGAGTTTCATATGTAGAATTGGGAATGAAGTACACGGTTTGCACAAACCTGTGAGATGAAAACAGTTGTCTGGCATTTGCTTCTAAGGTCTACTCTGTACACCTGGCAAAATTTGCTAAAGGCTTTAGGCAATGACCCTAAAAGAACACTGGTAAAGTATTAAAAGAAAACTAGTACAGTTGGAGATAGGGGCCACCATACTGAGCTTTATTATCAAGATCTGCTCAAGTATGTGGCTCCTAATATACACCTACATGCTTGTGAAAATCAAATAGTCTACATAAAAGTGGAGAGACTGATTTTTCGGGGTTGGGGTCTAAAGGTCTAAACTAGACATGCGGAATTAGTGCTTTTAATAATATTAACTTAACCCTCTGTATTGATAATAATACTTTACTGCCTTATAAATTACTTGAGGAACTTTATCTAAATAGTGACACTTCCAACAGTTTGCTGAGGACAGCCTGTGCCTGAAGGGAGAGGCCGAAAGTCCAGCACGCAGCCTCCATAAAGAGTTCCTCAGACCGAGGTGACAGCATTAGCAGTGGTTACCCTGGCTGAGAACGTGTGCCTTTCCACAAGCTGGAAGCAGGGACCTGCAGGAGGAGGTAAGCACTATTAATTATATTGTCCTTGCTGTCAATCACTGAATTCGAGAATGATCTGAACTGTCATGATGAGGCCAACAGTGTTTTACAAGCTTTGAGGAAAAAGTCCTCCTGGGAGAAGATATGTGTTTTGCTGGTTTAGCTAGTTAATTAATTAACAAGCCTATTGATTATTTGGTATACATGTGTGTTACAGCTGGTAGTTGCAGTGCTGTGACCCCTTGTCAGCCCTTAAGAATGTCTAGTCAGTTATCAGTGCTGAGAAAGAAACACGTATTCCCACAGCTGAATGTATTTATCATGCAGATCTTTTTATCACCCCTTGCCAAAACGACGCTTAAGTCTTGTTTTTTAACGCCACTTGAGTATACAAGGTCAAACTCTCTTAGACAAGTGCTCTGAGGTGTACGACAGCAGTAGTGAGAGGTGCCTGTTCAACAGCTCTACTGGCTGTAACAGCAGGTGTTTAACTGTTACAGTCAATGCAGTCAGTTGGACTTACTCAGCCAAACAATACCACTCTTCTGCTTACTGGAGGAGGGCTGAAGAAGCCCTGCACCAGACATTTTTAATTGGGTGGGCTGGTTTTACTGTAACGAAAGTTCTTTCTGGTACCATTAGCAACTCCGCCCCACTGAGATTCTTCAACGGCACCATAAAGAGTCTGACGAACACACCTGGGAAGGTCTGGTGTTAATAGACCCGAGCAACTAGAGTTTTAGGCACCCTGTTGGTGCAAGTCCAAACGCATTGCTGGAGAGAATCTCTTTGAACTGAGATGTGAATGTGTTTCATCAGTGAGATGAAAAATTTTTCTGTGGAGAGGCACCAGGACTTTTTAGCCAGACCAGATTTGGTGATATTGAATTATTTTTCTGGGAAATCACATTGTCACTTACACTTGCCAGCCGTCTCTTCGGTCACAAACACCACAGCCCTGGAAGTGTGGTGGAGCCAGCTAAGTTCAGGTTTGCTGCATGCAGGGAGAGTGAGGAGTGGGACGGTAGCTCTTGGCCTCCTTTTTCTGTGGCCCGTGTAGCAGTGAGACAAAATCCCCTTTTGTCAGGACATTTAACCAGTAAGTTTCCAAGTCCTGTGTCACAGCCTGTTATGAAGACATGCTTTCCACTCAGGCTTCTCACTCTGTGACTGTGTCTGATGAGCCAGTAAATGGTAAGAGAAACTATGAAAGCCAGAATTGCTATGTGCAGTGAGTCTGAAAATGAGAGCTGCAAGCAAACAAGTTAACTATCTAGAAATGTAATGAACCAAATGTGCTCAGCCAGCCCCCTGGCTTCCTCAGACACCATTCCCGTAAGGGTCTTTGTTTCTGTTTGCAGCCCTTCCAGCTCACTGTAAGTTAGGGGAGAGCAGGGGTGGAAGCTTTGGCACAATGTGATTGGGATCCATGAATAATACGTGCCTTGGCAAAACCTTCCTTATTCTCTTTTTCAGCAGTTTTCCACTGTTTTCAAGCTTTGCTGACCAGTGTTTCTAGTCAGCCCTGTCCTTTCAGGACGTTTCAGATGAAAGGAATTACTGCTTCAGTTCTCACAATAGCATCTGGGGTTTTTTTGTGGACACTGGTGATTATTTGTGCTAATACTGGAGAGAGGAATTCCAATGGGAAGGATGATGATTCTCTTTGACCGCATGTGTGATGCCACCCAGGCTACTCTACTAATCAGTATCATGGAAGGAGAGTGACCCCAAGAACAACCAGAAAAGTGTAAGCTGTAGTGGTGGGTCTGATGACTAATCTGTTGTGTGACTTGTGTTGTGTGATGGTGAGTGATCTGCTCTTTGCTCCTCAGACAAGGTAGACTTTGGGGCAGTGCCTGAGTCTTCTGTCTCCTTCCTCATTGCCTGTTAGGCACTGACACACAGCACAATAGAATATATTGTATAGGAAGTGGGGAAATGCATGGAGCTGTTACCCCCCAAAAAACCCTAAAACACTGAGAGAACATGGGTTTCCTAACTCTGGTGGGGAGAATACTGCTTGCTTATTACAAGAAAAAATATGTTAAATGTCGAATACAGTTCTTGCCATCTAAAATCTTTATGATTGATTACTGGTTTTCTGCTTGTATTTTTAATTTGTGCAAGAATTCAACTGAAATAATTCCTTAAAACCTAGTTTTATGGGAAGGCTGGTAAACATTTTCCAGACATCCTGTTAAAGAGAAACTTTTTTACCGGAGCTAAGCAGTCACCTAGGCTCTAGTTACCAACATACATGTAGAGGTGCAGACATCTGGCCTTTAAAAATGTGATTGTATTTGAAAAATGAAGTGATCCATTAAAAAAACGAATTTGTGATTATTTTTGCATCCCAAAAGTACTCAAAGAGGAAGGGGGCTTTCTCCTCCAACTCCACAGATGCCTGAAGCATTCATTTGGCTGACTTTGTGTAAGGTAGCATCCTTGCTACCTTAAGACATGAATATTAAAGGAAGCCCAATGTATTAGGCCTGGTTGCTAGAGCCCATCTGGTGTTCTTGTTCCTACTGAGTTCAAGGAGGCATTTGGATTTATTCTGATTATAAATTTTGCTGTCACCTCATCAAGTAGGAATGGAAGGAATCTCAGAATCTGATAGTGAATGAATGTTGGACTCTCATTAAATAATTAAATCAGTCACAGCTGATAAATGATTCATTGCCACTTGATGATCTTACTTTACATAGTTGGGTGCCTCAGTAGCCATGATATTGACGTCTGAACTATCGGTTGATGCTCTCTGACTTTAAAATGTTAAGCAAGTATATACAGATAAGAGTTTGCTTCTCCTTCCACTGCAGTCTACAGGGAGGCTCCCACTGCATTTTTGGGGTGTTAGGTTGGTCCCTGGGCTGCACTGGTTATTTTAGCAGCAGCCCATCTCGTCATTTTGAGGCCGATGTAATCAGCCTTCTAGTTAAGGTACTTCGCTTACATACTTCGTGCTTTTTTTTTTTTTTCCCCCCTGTGAATGTCCCTGTTAAGCCTGTCAAGGATTGCAGTGTTCCTGAATGTATGCACTTTGGAATCATCTTTGTAATGTTTCACTGAGTTGGTGACATTTATTTTCGGAGAGGACTCACACAGCATGTGCTCTGACCAAGTGCCGTTAAAACTGTGTGAAAGAGCTCAGGTTGATTGAGGCTTCTGTGCTGTAAAATGAAGTCTGCAAACAGGATGTTGCAGCAGCTGACCATAGATACCCCCAGTTCATTTGCAACGATATGCTAGGCAGTGACATTTCCTCTGACTGTTGATTTAGAATTTGGAGCTGAGCTAGACACAGAGAGAGGAGTTGCTACCAGCAGGCTCTTGTAACCCCATGCCAATAAATCTCAGCAAGCTACTCAGCAAGGTAGTGCTGCGAGAGATCAGTTTAGGACTCAATTCACCTTTTTCCCAAAACAAAACTAAATTAAATAAATAGAGATTTGGAGAAAAGATTAATCTCATCAGAAATAGGAGCTGTAAATCACACTTTCCTTCCTTGCCTGTGCTGAAGGGAGGAAGTAGTGGGCAGTGAGCTTGCACTATTGGAAAGCAGGTTAAATTTGAAACGGGGCTCTGTGGAGAAGTCCTGGAGTGTCTGGCCAGGATGCCTACTTGGGTCCTGTATGAGGAACACCTGGGACTGCTCTGGTTAGTGTTAGTCCCTGTGTTTAGGGAGCAGTAATTGGCACAGGAGCGCTGTAGGACGAGGGACTCTAGGGGTGACAGCTAGGAGGGCAGCATTGTGTGGAGCCTCTGCTGGTCCTCTCTCCCTTACCAGCCCTGGGCCTGTGTCCCAAAGTCTGTAATCTCTAACCACCTATTTCTCCACAAGTACCAGTGCTCCTTCTCCCATAACACATGGACAGTTGGTGCTGAGCACCATGGTGGGCTTTGCTCTGGCAGAGCCTTCTGCTGGTATTTATTCTGCTAGAAGGTGTCATTGCTGCTGGAAGGATTCTGGGCTCAGAATCAAAGGAATACACTCAGATAAAGATTTCTTCCAAGAAAATAGTTAAGTTCTGTGAATGTACAGTGTTATGCAAAATACTTGTTTGATAATCGTGGAGCACTAAAAATGCCACTTGTCTTCCAGGGGTATATTGATTTTGAAATAGCTGCCTGCATTTGCAATGAATGTGTTTCTGGAGAAAATGTCAGCATTTCAAGAGTATTGATATATCTTCATAATTACTGAATTCTGATTACTAATGTAGCCAGTAAACAGCTAGACAAATTCTACTTTTCCATTAAATTTGATATTTCCATTGATATTTGCCTGTCAAATTGAGAACTCTTGGGGTAGAGCTTGGCTTCTTAGACAAGTGCCATTATAAAAGCAATTGATTTTAGAGAAAAGCAGCATGACTACACCGAGAGCCTTTTTAAGATCCTTAGATGACTGCAAAATACAGCATCTCTCTGCTTCTGTGCACTAAGGGAAATGGAAGCACATAGACAGTATTGAAGGGGGGTGTTACTGTTTCATTCCCACAGCAAGTTCGCTTTGGTAGTCATGCCAGAGAACTTCAGGTTGGGGTGAGGACTGGGATCTGCATGTGCTTCAGATTGCTTCATCCACCACTGTGCTGGCAGTGCAAACCTCTGAAAGCCAGTGCTCTGCCATGGGTTAGAGTGACCTGCCAGGCCTGCTGAGGAAGAACTGCCAGGGGGAACTCTGGGGACTGGGGCTCTTCAGAAACAGCACTTACATAGTGCTCAGTGGAAGGTTTAGATGTATCAGTGCTCTGGCAGATCACCCAACAGCTCTCCAGCATCTAGGAAGTACAAACTTCAATAATTGGTCATCCTGCCAGAGCTACAAACCCCCTGGTCTTCAATTAACAAATTGAACAAATATGAGGGCACAGACACATCACATCTCCCACTCTTGGGTGTGTAAAAATGTCAGTGTCAGTGTGATAATTCAGTTTGGTGGGCAACAGATAACTTAAGATCTTCACTAATATATCCCCTTAAAAGAAATCTCCAAACATTCCTACAGAGCGTTTTACAGGGAGATGAATGTAGTCTAGTACAATGGGGACTGATTTCTCAGCATGATTGTATGGCTTGCACTTCAGATTTTTACTGCAGCATTGGTAAAAGACCCAGGAAAATAAAACCCTGTAAAATCTCAGATGACTGACCCAGTAATTTCAAATAAAGGAGTAGAGAAAGATTCCATATGTTGGGAAGAACATTTCTGAGTTAGTGTTTTATTCAGACCCTGTGGGTGCTTAGATAAGCAAGAATTGTTAAAATCACTCTAGAAAGGAAGGCCTGCATGTTCTTCTGTCTGTGCACTCAGAAACAAGCGCTTCATTCTTTCTCTTAGCTATTCTGCAAGTCCATGTAATGGGTACTGCTAACAATGAACACAAGTTCTGGTTTTGTGCTGGTACTCACATTCTGGGGAGACACCTGCAAGCTCCAGGTACTCATAAGTTGCCTTTGCCAGTTATTTCCAGCGTCACAACATGGGAACTGCCCAAGTCAGACTCATAAGCTTGTGCACCAAGACCCGCGTGGTGATAGTTTCCAGAAAAACCTCACTGTACATTCTGTGTCTGGCAGCCGTGCCTGCTGCGCCTGCCTAGTCCTGCCTGGCCTCATTTAAGTGACAGGCACTACAGCGTGGTTGACATGACCTCAAACCAGCACTCCACCAACGAGCAAAGCCCATCACAAGGGAGCATTTCTCTGGCAGTGTCAGGTCAGGAGTCCTGCTATTGTACGTAGCAGTCCTTTGTCACACAAATGTTGGAAAGAAAAACATCCAAGGAGTTTATCTTTCTCTACTCCAGATTTTTTTTTCCTCAGCAAACTGCTTTTGAACTGTAGAAAGTAATTTCAGAAAGCTGAATAGGTCCTGCTTAGCACTGCAGAAAACATGGAAATGGGGACTTTTTCCAGTAAATTCCTTTTCTCACAGAGGATCCTCTGATTTGCTCAGAGCACAGCTTGAGCTTAACAGAAGAGAAACAACGTAAGCAAAATGTGAGCTCCATGTGTAGCTTCCCGTTAGAGAGCTTGGCATGAGACTGTCTTTCATCTGCAGAAAGCAGCACTTGACTGTGATTTCCCTTTGACTCCTTAGGGGTACGTGGTGATGAAAGTCCTGACTCTAGAAAGGATGTGGAAAAATTACCCTGCTTGAAGCATAACACTGGGAAAGGAAATTTGTTTCTCAAGTGAAAAGCAAGACGCTAACATTAGTCCTGCTTGAAAAGTGGAGTTTTTGAAGCACACCTTTGTGTGCTGGCTCTAACAGGTTATGTGAAGCCAGATCCCATGGGTGCAGTCTCCAAAGATGTTCTGACCTTGTGGAAGTCATGGGTCTTCTCCCGAATAAATCCTTTCTAGTCCCTGAAAACGTATGTCTAAATAGTCACCTGCCCCATACAGTCTTGTGAGCGGGACAGGTTTTGATAACCATAGAGCACACTGTGATTTGCTTATTTCCAAGTCACTAACTTTTGTTGCTGCATTTGAGTAAACAAGGCATCTGGTTCCAGGAGAGAAAATGCCAGCAGAATCTGGCCCTCCATCCAGTGAGGAGTTAATACACTGAGCAACTGATATTCTTCCTGCATTTCTTATTTAAATAATATGTTTACAGCTAGTATTCCCTGTCCCAAATCCTGTTTGCATTTCCCTTTACATGTTAACCTTTGCAGTGCTAGGATCTTGCAGCAGTGGACAGCATACTTGTGGTCTGACAGTGGCTGAATTAAACCAGCCACGCTGTAATTTCTAAAGATCAGAGTAGGTGGTGTCACTTTATGCTATCTTTGTTTCCCTAATCACTTTTGGCTGAGTCATCTTGGAGGGTGGGGGAATAAAAGAAGCTTTAGCTTCTAGAATGGTGCTGTGTGAAATGATAGCAGGGTTGACTGCCAAATTCACAGGACAAGATTCACGTCCCTAGGGCCCGATGCTGCCTGCTCTGCAGGAGCCAAGAATTTGACTCACTGGGGTGGACCAATCTATTGACTGGAAAGCTAACAGCTCATGCAGACTGGGCCAGGGAAGCTACTAGCTCACCAGACAGCCACACAGCAGCCTTTGGATTACATGGTAAGTAAAGAAAACTTGGTTTTCTGTCACTTTTACTGACAGAAACTTGTTTTTAAAATAAAATCTACTACAGCGATGCTGTCAATACCTCTGTAAGGGTAGCTAGCTGAGAGATATTCACTTCAAACCTGCTCTAGAAGGAATCTTTCAGATAACGGAGATAGAAATCAAATGACCTCACTAAACCTAACCATAAGCTGTACTGGGAAGAGTAGAGTTGATGTTTTACAGGCTCCGTAGAAACAAAATTGAAACCAGCACTATTTGGATGGCTTCTGGATAACTTTGTTCTTTAGCCCGGTCGTGTCACAGTGAATTCACCAGCATGAGGAAAGCATTTTTCATCGCTGAGTAGTTTCCATGGCAGTGGGAAATGGCTTCCTGAGCAACGCGCAGTTGCAGACGCTCTGCAGTTCTCAAGCACTTTGCCATGATTAATTCCAGTGGAGCTGGTCTTAACAGGCACTTGTGTCAGGAATTGAACAAGAGCAGCACCTCTCCACAGGAATTACTCAGCATCTCACAAAAAACAAGGCTACTGTTTTTATGCCAAGAAATAGCTCCCAGACTTGAAGTCTTGCAAGCTCAGAATTTTTTTTTTTAATAAACTCCTCTTTCCACCTTAGCTCTTCACTACCTTAATTGCAGGTATCGGGCCCTGTAATTGGATGCACAGTCTACGTTTGTAGCTATGGATCCGTTACAAAAGGGGGGGTACAGCTGGACTTTGGAGATCCTCAAGATTTAGCTTGCTGACCAGGAAGATGCATCACATCTGCCTTGCGAAGTCCTGTGAGTAGGAAGGGGTGTGAATCCCAACCAGCTCAACATCCTAGGCACTTCATTTTCCCCTCTCTCCAGTTAGGACTGTACCAAGGAAACACAACCACAGTTTCCATGGCCTCAAAACTGAATAGGGGTGACTGATAAATAAAGCAGTATCACAGAGAGGTTTTCTGTTCTCTTCCCTAGTTTATATTGCAAGAGCTCAATTCTCCCAGATGAAAGCCCTCTTCCCATTCCCTCCTCTGCCTGAGATGCTCTTCCTGCTGTAGGGACTTAAAGCCACATTCCCGTTTTTCCTGGGATATTTCTGTCTTACAGGTCTTTGTGGAATCTTCAAGGGTTCTCAAACCTTACATATGAAGGAACTGAAAAATCACAGTCATTTCTGAAAGTTTAATAGTTGTTTTATTATTTCTGGTTTACATGTTTAAAATGAAATAAGATAATGATTTTTTTAATAGTAGCAGGTATTAGAGAAATAGATGGACTCGCTTTCAATGTGAGAAATACACATGTATTTCATGTAGAGTTTTTATCATGCCGTTATAAAGGCCCTATCTTACAGAATCAGCCTTGTCTGTGATGGGGGATATATTGGCAAAGATTTACTTTGCATGGGAAAATGCAAGCTCTACTCTGTTCCACAGCAGTAGGAAGTCTTGTATAACTGCTGGCATTCTTGAGAGGGGATTCCAAAACAACTTAGCATCCTTCCCAACAATGTAATGGGCACGTGGATGGAGGCTTGTCAGGGCATGCTCCATGCACTGAACAACTGGCGAAATGTCCATGTTAAGACAGATGTTGGAGAGCTTTTGTTTCTTTGCTGCATCTGTAAAGCTCAAAAAAGAAAGATCATTTAGTGACAGCCAGGCAAGGGGACTTTTAACTCTCCCTCCCAACCCCTCCCACCCCGATCTGTGAAATTTCACTAAGGAATTGGTTTCTCCCTACACAAGAACACAGAGCAGTTTCTGAGGACCCAGTCCCCATCCATAATGACCTTGTGGTATAGTTGACCCCAAGGACAGCCTAGTTACCCTTAATTGTGGAATAGTTACAGCAAAACCAGGCCTGTATAGTCCGAGGACAAGCAACCAGCATTGACAGTAGCTCAGAATAAACATAACTATTTAAGAGTCTCTTGTAGTAAGGAAATTGCTTTGTGGAAAGTTGTGAAACACAATTGTAAATAAGAAATTTGAAGGACAGGGAGGTCCAAGGGTCAAAAGACAAGCAGCCCCTGTGCAGGCAGGCTTAGGAGGTGTTTGTCAGGGCAGGTCCTGAGTGGCTTCATCAGAACTGGGACTAGCAGAAGCAAAATAAATAAACAATAATGATAGAAAACCACATTGAGCACATTGATTGCATTATCAGAAGTTTTTCTGTTTGGGAGTTCGCTCAAAAGCTTCATGCCAACACCAATAATTAACTTTTGAGATTTGAATAAAGCTTCCCAGAACAAGTCTTTTGTGAGGATAGTCATATTGTGATGTGGATGCATTTGAAGAGGAACTTTCCACATCAGTCTTTCCAAAAAGTCAGAATGATTAGAAGATATAATGCTACTTTGTAAGGTTTTCTCAGCAAGAAATGCATTGCTGCTTTTGACACAAATGTCAGGACATTGCCTCACCTTTATGAAAATACTCCTCTCCATACTGCTTTTTAATATCAGGGGGAAGCTTCTTCCAAATAACCTCCTTCTCTTTCATAATCCTTGCTGGATTGGATAATGCTGTTTTGAAAAGTCCAGGTTGAATGCAACAAACCTTAACTCCAAAAGCTTTCATATCTCTCCTGCAAAGACAGCTCAATGATTTAATCACATTAGACATTATTATTAATACTGTTGGATTTTTTTCTGTACTGGCACTTTTATTTCACTTTTTACCTGGCACACCAGCACACAAATACTGTGAGGTTTGTTCATAGTCGTGAACTTTCAGCTTGTTTTCCCTAAATGGAGGAGGGTTGAACTATCTTACCTGCTTCAGAGAGTGCGAACATGCATGGGCAGTGACTGTGCAGTAGTTGATACCGTGTATTTCACATGCCAGTTCACCTTGCAGTAGCTCATTAGTCACCTGACTTGGCTGTGAGGCTGAATGGCTGTCTAAATGCAAGAATTTAGAGACGTTTTACATGTCTTTGGGAGTCTACTTGACCTCTGGCTAATGCACCACATTGGTACAGTTCGCTGTGGCCTCACCTCGTACCTGTCAGCCCTGTGTGAGTGCCCTGGTATCTAAAATGGCATTATGTATTTAGGCATGTGAATCGCACTCTGTGTTACAAGAGGAAGTCATGGTGGTCCCCAGGATTGGTTTGCTGTGTTCTCTAGATCTCTCTAATGATCAGTATAAGTAAGAGAGGACACACAGGAGAACAAAGCTTGGACAAAAATTACTATCATGCAGTAACTCATGGTATGTATTTTTTCTGGATGGGCAGCTGCTGGAAGTTTCTAGGTGCACTTTTCAGTTAGGAGAATTAGGTTGATATTGCAAAGACATCTCATTTCCCTTGAGTGCAGCTTCCTCTGCAACGAGGCCTCTGTGCACGCTAAAATAGATTAGTTGTGAATCTGTAAGAGTACCAGCTACGCTGCAATAATCCTTGAGGACAGCTCGTGTGCCGAACAAGCTTCGTACCATTTCACAAGTGGAATAATCTGTGTTGAGCAAAAGAACTTCTAAGAAGAATTTAGTCTAAAGTGTCTAATGTTTTTCAGTTCTATATCAAGTGCCAGGATTGTAAATCGACTCCAGTTCTGTATGTGCCAGTTTTCAGTTAGTACATGAGCCTTAGGGGGAAAAAAAAAAGTGGTCTTTCTTCATAGTGAGTGTTATACCTTAAGCTGTCATTAAATCCTTCTACACCAAACTTTGAAGGAAAGTAGCCTCCACCACTGAATGCTAGGCGACCTCCAACACTGGACACATTTACTATCCTTCCCTTTGCTTTTTTTATCAAGGGAAGCATATTTATTGTAACACTTATGAGTCCAATTAAATTAACTTCAATTGGTTCTCTAAAGTGCTCAATATCCAACCAGTCTGTAGGAGCTGATGGCCCCATAATCCCAGCATTATTTTTTTTGGGAAAAAAAGAAGGAAGTCAGGAAGCAAATTTTCACCTAATGTATCAGATTAATTGATCTGGGTGAGACTTCACAGAAAATCAGTGAGGGACCAAGAAGCCAGTGAAGATTTGGAGGAATTGCTTGAGAATGTCCTGCAGTATTCAGCTTTGTTCTCAGCATCCAGGTTTTATCACCATGCTTCCCATCACCCCTTTCATAGCCTTCCCCCTCCCACAGCATTTTGGGCAGGGGGTGGGGTGGGTTTCTGTGGGAGAATGAGCAGTAGACGAAGGCCAGGTATGGCAAAGAGCAGGTATATTGGGTGATGGGGCATGTGTAAGACATAGACCTGGTCTTTGGGACAGATAGGGTGTTCTGAGACACGGGTAAGTGTGCCCCGGTTCTGAGACGGGTGAGGTGCCATGATAATGAAGAACAGTTCTTGATAACAAAAAGAAAATTAAAAAGTCCATCTCGAAAGTTTGAAAACAAGATGGAAACTGTGTGACAGGGAAGGCTTTCACTATTCTTTTTCCCTGCACTGACATTTTTGTTGTAGCAGAAAGCTTATGCCTCACAGTGGCTGATGTGCCCCAACTGTAAATGGGAAGAATTTAAAAAAAAACCAAGCCATCCAGCTCCAAAAAATGAGGTGGAGGCAGGGAAGAACCACTAGATCAATTGAAAAACATTTCTGAGCCCTCAGAAGCGGGAAGGGAAAATGCAAAGATGTAAAACCAGTTTTTCTTTTATATTAGCTATTAGAGTTCTGTGAATGAATGCTTTTGCTTGTCTGACCTTACTGAGAGTTTTGCCTGGGGAAAAAGATCACGTTTGGCCTGAAACTAAGCACAGTTTCAAATAAAAACGATTTGGCAAGTTAGTAAGCAAATTTATGAAGAGATGAGAGGTCAGATGTAGATTGGAATTTAGCATTAACTATAGATGGTACTATGGCACATCATAAGAGGCCAGATTTAAGACTCTAAGTCAGCAGAATCCAGCCCTTAGTATTTTGGGCCTTTGTAAACTCTACTGCAATACCAATCCTACTGAAATCAATTAGCATCAGTAAGGGCACCAGCGTCTTGTCTTGCACAACTTGTTGGGTCAGAGATGCGTGATTTTTCTGTTTTTCAGATGGTCTGCAAGCAATACTCCAGGATAATTATATTCAGATTTATTCAATAGAGTTCACATGTAATTTTTGCTTTTGATAGAATGAGTGATTACTTACAAGTCATTTATTACATGTATTCAATTTTTAAAGTAAAAACTCTTTAAGCTTGTTAAGCAAAATTTATTTAATTTGTTCCCTAGCTGGGAAACACAGCATGGGAAATGCTGAGCACTCGTGCCATAACCCAAATATACATGTGAGTGCAAACAGTCCCAACGAAGGTTCCAGGAACTGTATTCCTGTTTTGACAATGATGTATTGGTAAGCCTGAATTTCTGATCACATTCCCAGATATCTACCTATATATTTATACTAGGTGTATAAAACATCCCTCTAGTGAGATCTTTTTCCATGTTTCTGGGAAGTGACAAGACATTCACACACACTTGTCAAATGCCAGTTAAAATAACCTATGGATGTAGCATGGTATTTTTAGGGAAACTATTGCTTTTTTATTTTTAGGGAAACTATTGCTTTTTTATTTAAAGACTCACCTTCTGACTGAACTTCAGCTTTGACCCATGCAGCCACTTTCTTAACATTGTCTGAATCTCTCACATCTAGCAGCACTGTCTGAAGCTGCTTTGAAGTCACAGCTTTTAGCTCTCTGGCTCCTGTTTCAGTCAGACAGCTGGCAAAAACACGGAATCCCTTTTTATCAAAAATCTTTGCTGCCATATTTCCAAATCCTGTGTCACATCCAGTGATGAATATATATTTTCCGGTGAGATTTGTAACCTTCATCCTGTCTTTTGCTCTCCAGCGCCACCACAAAGAGACAATGCCAAGAAACAATAATACATAGAAAAGCATTTTTACTGAAGTCTTCCAGATATGTTCTCCTAGGGGAAAAAAAAAAAGGCTGCTAATCTTTAAGGGATTGTTAGTCGGTTGGTTTATTTTCTTTTTTTCTGGAGTCAGCTAGCTGCAACTATTTAGTGAAGCAGGCACAATTCAGAGGGGGATCTCCTTATGCTAAAACAAACAAAAAATCCTTCCTTGAGCAGAAATGAGAACTGGAGATATATTGTAATAAGGTTTCAAAGAATAATGCATACTAGGTTACTGCGGCCAGGTCAGTAAGCTCCCATTGAAACGCTGGGAGAAATGCTGACAGGAAAAGCATAGCAAAAATGAAATTTTTGCATGGAAATCAACAGAAATATCAGAACTTAGTGTTACTTCATAGAAAATTAAAGAGTAAGGCTGGGGTCAGCTGGCAACGAAAGGTCAAGTGGGATCAGCCAGACCCAGAACCTTTCTCATTACAGGGGATACTTAAGCAATGCTAGTCAGGAAAATTGATTTACTTTATTTTACTAAAACTTTCGGTTGTCAGTGCCAGTCTCTCAAGAAAGAGGGTAGCAAGTACTGCCACTTTGCTTCTCCAGAAATAAATTCCCACCAGCTAGGCTGTGGGAACGTGCATGTGGTCCTGAGCATAGGAAGGCAGTGGCAGGTCGGAACACTTCACCTGCCAGAGTGAAGCTCAGGCAGTGTGACAACACCAGCACTACAGAATATGTTTGGGAAGAGCCTGTGTATCTGGGATTATACTCCAATTGACTTCATGGTGAACTTATAAGTAACTATTGATGATGGATGGAATTCCGTTTTGAGAAATCATTTATACTTCTTCATGAGCGCTCATGGCCCAGAAAACAGGAGATGCCTAATGCAGTCGACTAAAAAAATAATTCTAAAAGAAGTACAGATGTTTGTAATTGCTTACAGACAATCCATCTCTGCAGGGCAAGATGCATTGAAGTTGCATTTACTATGGCCAGATTCTCTCCTGGCAAAACTTAATTTAAAAGGAAGTTGCAAACGCTTGACATGTTTTTAAGTATCGTAATGGGAACAGGAACACTGCTTTTATTTTTGCATGTAGAACTGCTTTCTGCTGTGACACAGGAGGATCCATATATCTCCATTTTTATTACAAGCTCTCTGGCTGCCCATGGTGCCTGTTTACATAAATATGTATGCTGGTGAAATGCAGCTGCTTGTGCTGGCTGGAAGTTACCCAGGGTGGGGCTAAAGTTGCAGTACAGAGGTGCTGGTTTGTGTTACTTAACTTCCTCTGCAGCATGGATAGTGAAGAAAGTATAAAGAAGTGATTAGGTAACTGTCCTGCCCATGTAGTATTTCATGGTTCCTTTGTTAAGTTGAAGTTTTTCTCCCAGCATATCAGGCTCAGCACAGTGGCTGGTTTTCCTTCGTGTGCAACCCTTATTAAAATTATCGTTCTCTTTATAATATCCCTTGCGCTGTTTGGAGTCGCCATATTCCTTTGCAGCCTTCCTTCACTGTGGCTGACTGACAGTCCATGCAGCCAGGCCTTCTCCCAGAGGCTGCATGGAGACCTGCCCTCCTTGGCACTGAGGCACTGTTTCTCTGCCACTCCTGTCTGCTCCCAGGCCTCAGCCGTGCCATAGAGCTGCACCTCAGGCGTGCTACAGCCTGTGCCCAGGCTGGCCATGGCAGCAAACTGGGGGCCAGGGATGGAGGTTTGAGAAGACCCCCTCTAGAGAAGGAGACAGAAATGTGTTTCATCATGCTCTACTTCAACTATTAAGTAGATATATAGTATAAGTAGTCAATCAACCTAAATAGAGTTTGGGCCTGATCTGTAACTTGGTCACTAAGCAGAAATAAAGGCCAGTTGAGCTCAACTGAGGGAAAAGGCTCACCTAGGCCTGTTCTTGTCATGGCAGCAGGCATGTCTGCAAACATGAAACTTGGACGATCAGGTCCAAGGACTTCTGGTCCCTGTGGTCTTTAATCAGTGGGTCGGTGAGACTTCATATCTAATTAATAAAGTGCTGAAATGAGAAGGTTTTCAGTTAGAATGCTTTGTCCAACTCCAGCCTGCCAGGGAGACTGATGGGCCCAGCGCCTCCCCACAGTGGCCTAGCTTGGCAGAGCAGAGATCTACCTCCAGTTTTGTACAGGGGCTACAAACCAAAATAGAAAAAACCTCAAAGGTGTTCTCATTTAAAAAAAAAAAAAAAAGTGTTTGTCTAGTCTTCAGGAGGGAGATTGAAAAGCGGCACTCAGGCAGAAGGCCCAAAGGTGCTCGAGTGTTGGCATTTGAGAGTGGTTGGGAAAGTGGAGGTGCAGGGGACAGGCAGGCTCATGTGGACTTGCTACCTTCTGACAGGAAGAGGTGAGGTGACCAAGGGGCCTTTGAAAGATTTTTAAAAATTATTTTAACACATTGAGTCATTTAATTTTGATGTAAAAGTTATAGCTTGTATTTAAGATTTACAGAAGTTTTTTGGTTTTGTTTTGGGTTTTTTTAGAAGTGTTGTTTTATATCTGCTATTTTTATTTGCACAAGTGTTTGGAATGGAGAAAAAAATCCAGCTGCCAGACTTCAGTAGAATCAATGGGACAAGTGAGTGAATGTCCTACTTCTAGTATTTTCCAAGAGCAGATGGTGAGAGGCTATCTATAGAAACAAGGCGAGTACTTAGAGACAAGTCCCTTGTTGCCTACCTCCCTGCTGGACCCACTCTAGATGGTATTTTGCAGTTTCAGTATAGCATATTTTTGTGACCAAGAAATAAATATACCATGACTTAGTGTCTCTGATCATGATTTAGACCGTGGGAGAAGTTAAGTAAGTTTGTTTGTTTCTTTGCACTAGTCTCCCACCTGGAGGTATCTGCTCCCAACAGTCACCAACTTGGACTTCTTACTTTCCATAACAAGAGAAAGTCGCATTCACAGTCCCCATTGTGCCCAGAGGTACTTTCCTTATTTCACTGTAAGAAAAGTGTCTGCTATTCCCTGTTTGAGTCTGAAGAAATGTAGTTTGATTGCAAAAAAAAAAAAAAAAAAGGAAATTGGTTTCTTATCAAGGAACAGCTTTTTGCTTGCAGCAAAAGTGATAAAACTCGACCATCAAAAGAGGAAGTCTTAGGTGCAAAAATGAGGTTTCCATGTAGAACACTTGCTAAAGATATTTGTAAAGGACAATAACTTTTTCTAAAGTCATGCTGCATTGAAGGAAATTACGTACATGTGCACCTCATGAGATTGTCATAATAGCATAAATTACGGATCAGTAAGCTCAGTGTAAAATTCACTTGGTATTGTATGGGTATTGTATTAAGTGAATTCTAAGTCACATTTGTATAACCACTGTGTTGCCAAGAATAAAGACACAGCATGTGGGTATTTGCTTAGATGCGCCAAGTCTTTATGTGAAACAACTGAAGTAATTTGTGTAAAGCTAAAATTACATACTGTCACTGGCAAGCCAGGCCTTGTCTGGAGATGCTGGACTTGCTTGCATGATAAGCGTGAGCTCTGCTTGAGTACCTTGAAAATCAAAGGCATTGTGTGACCTTTGTCCATGTTGTTCCTGCAGAAGCTGTCAAGGGATAATGAAGCAAAGCAGGGTTCTGGTCCACTACATAATTTTTCTTCAAGCCTTTCAACTCCTGTGCCCTCCACTGCGAGTAACCTTTTTTTTCTAGCGTTATGGTGTGGCGGACAAGATGATTAGCACTGTGACATTATCTCAGGTAGTGTTATTCTCAAAGCTATGCTGTGTACGTTAGAACAGATGTCGACTTCTTTTTGTTAACAAAATGGGAGAAGACACCAGGTTTGTGTTCGGTTATGCTGTCACTTTGAACACCCTAATGATGCTGAACAAGGAAAATGGAGTTCTGGTTAGCTACATTTAATCGTGATGCACTTTTGTACATGAGGCTTTATCATGGAAAATTTGAGTGCAGAAGACTTGAGGGAGCTGACAGTCACTAAGTCATTGCCTTTTTATGTTGTCCTATCAGCCAGGGCTCTCTGTAGTAAGAACTTAGTTTAGAGGGGAACCTAAACCATGTTTGCCATTCCCTCTGAACTCTGGTGGTATTGGCTGAGGTCATAGCATTGTCCTCACTTATTGGAAAATGCACAGAGGGCTCATCTCCAGTGATGGTCTCACTACTACTCAGGTCCTTCCAGGTTTTAGAATCTTCATGTTAAAGAAAGAATGGTAAATATTAGAAGCCATGGGGAGAGGGGAAGCTATGGGTGAGAAAACCAAGCTTTTGAGCAAGTTTTAAATCTGAATTTAGCTTAATCTCTGAACTAATTTTAATATTACTCAGCTGATGTTGCTGTTTACTGCAGGGACAGTAGTGTACACTGAATTATTGCACAGCTAATAAAATAATTCGGTACTAATGCTGATAAAATACTGCCACAGTAATCTCTCCCGTACATTCATTGTGGGCATTTTTTTTTCCAGAGAATCGTTTGGTCTTGTGTATAATTGCTTTCCAAGTGCCCTGGCTTTACGTTGTGAGATTACATTAGTCAAATTTAAACCCTCCACTAGATGTCAATGAACTGTAACCGTTGTGACCGCATGGTTATTGACTCAGGTACAAATAGCCAATGCCCAGTTTAAAGATTCAGTTCTGACAAATGAGTTAGAATAATGAAAACATGATAGGAAATGGTTGGGTGCTTCTCTGACTAATTATACGGGATTCTTGCAATTTGTTCTGTGCTACACAGCCACGGGTGAGTAACAAATCTATCATGTTTAATGTTTCAGAGTTAACTGATGAAACTTCCTGAACTAAAAGGTACTTGTATTTTTCCTTCAGAAAAATTTAAGCTAAGTGCTGGTGTTTAGTTTTTGTGGGTTTGGGGTTTTTTTCTTTTCCCCCCCTCTGAATGGGACTGTTTGAAGAACAAGCCATTCATGTTCTATTTTGAAGCAACAGATCTTTCTGCATGTATGCTGTCATTAATAACTGAGGAACCTAGTTTTAAAGAAAACTAGGTGCTTTCATGGCTGATTTTCATTGGGTTTTTTACCCCCTAGATTTTGAGTTCCTTAGAGATTTTTGTTTTATGAAAAATCCAGTAGTCATATCTTAATTGGCTAAAGTGCTGTTTCATTTTTGTGCAGTTTCTGAGATATTCTCTGCTCCTAGTTTGTATTTTGCACACACACAGAGGTACATGGGATGATCTAGTGCCGTCTGTTATCTCTGATTTCTATTATTTACATAATTTTTAATGCAGACATCAGCTACAGTATTTTTCAAGGTGTTGGAAGTGATCCCCAGTTAAACATTCAGACCCTGAGGAAGGTTATTTTAACATTCCAATATAGCGTGCTGATCTGTTTAAGTCAGTAATGAATGGTGCCTGCTGGGCAGGCTAGTACGTGGATAGTATTTGATGTGCTGAGTTTTAGAAAATACAGGGAAAATGTATTTCCTTTCAAAAATGTGGGACAGTCACAATTTTATTGGAAAAGTGGCATCATTCCAGAAAGTTTAGCTCTAGCAAGTGTTTATAACTAGAATCTTATTTGTTTATCCATCACTGGAGTTTTTTCCACTTTTCCTATTATTTAAAACTGCATCAGCATTCAAGCTTAAAAAAATGCTTAGTGTTAAAAATAGTGTTAAAGCAAGCACTGAAATGAGACTTCCCAGCATTTAAAGGACAGATTGATTTTTGGATTGTTTCATTACAAAATTTTGTATAGAAGTTATGATTGCAAAGTCAAATAATAAATATCTGAAGGAGGACAGGCAGAGTGTGGCTTTGCTTTACTCTTGCCTTCTTCATTCATTTACAGTATGACATTATTCAGTATTTTTCTGAAGCAGAAATTCCATGGGGTTTTTTTTAAGCACTTCATAGTTCTCACTGGGAGCCACATTCCGTAGTATGGTTCAAATTATTTATATCACTTTAGTTAAATAGGTTTATACTTCTGTGACGTGGGGAAGTATTGTAAAGCTCTGGGATGTGTGTGTAAATACCATCCTTAAAGTTTACTTCTGTTTTGATAGTAGAACAAGTGGGAATATCACTTCTTCACTCCAGCAGAACACATTTTCATAATTTAGGTGACAATTCCAATTATACTAATTTCAGTGTAAAATCAGCAGTTTGCCTATTAGTTCAGTTTGCTTTATACAGTTCCATTACTTGTGTGCCCCACAGTGCAAAGAAGCCAGTAAGAGATCCAGAAGCAAATGATGGCTTTATGTCTAAGGACAAATTGCTAGTAAAATTACCATTGTGGTGAACTAGCTTTTGCAGAAGAAAACATGAGTGTGTGGTTGCAATTGGTATTTTCTCGGTATTATTGATTCAGCCAATGATGCTTTAACCGTTTGAACTGAAAATCTGAAAAGCTTTAACAAAGGTACAAACATTGGGATTTGATTATTTTTCTCACACTGATGGCTTTCTTAGAAATTTAGTAATTTGTGATTTTTTTGTGTCCTTCCTGATAAGATATACTTAGGGTAAAAAAAACTGGCCAGCCTTAGGCCAATTGCGTATTGAAGTTGTATTTTCCTTAGAATCATGCCACTGTGAAGGGCTCCCCAGTCTGCGCTACCACTGTCAAGTTTTGTAAATGAAGCAAAAAGTCTGTGTTTTCAGATCCCCAGCTCCAACCTCAGAACTGAATTGACATATCGAAACAATTTCTTGAGAACGTGATTACTGATAAAACTGCCAAAAATGAGCTGGCTGAAAAACTTTTTTTTCCTTAAGAAACTTCTGGAACTTTAGGATTTGAATGAACAGTTTTTGGAGATCTTCTGTTAGAGACTTTCAGTCAATCAGATGCAGCAAAAGGCAGGAGGTAGGAAGCAGAATAACTTTGTGCTTTTACTGAAGAAGTGAGTGATTTTTTTTTTCCCACCTGGGGAAAAATCTTCAGTGAAAATATAATCTCAAGGGATTTAGAGCTGCCAGGGATATATGCTAGCTCTTTTTGGGAAGCTACATTTATTTCCATATAAACTGAATAATGTCATCTGGAAATTAAGCCCTTGTTAAATCCTCTTCCATATGTTTGATGCAAATCCAGCTGAAGTGAAATTCAGTCATTTGTAGATAGGTCCCATGTGAAACAATGATATGTATACGATCCTTTCCTGTCTTGGTGGTCAGATGCAGGTGTTACAGGCTTTGTCTGTTATATAAAGGAGGAGAAAGAGAACTTGGAAATGTGCACATGGTAGAGACTTTTACTAAGGAAGTGCCATAGCTAGTTTAGCCCATTGGCCACCTGTCTCAGAGAATGAAAAAATCATAATTAAGATTGTAATTTTTTTTTCACTCTATTTGAGGATGAATTAAAAGCTCCCATGATTTTATGTTGTAAATGACTATTTTAGTCCTTGCTAGACATTTTGCTATTGCAGTGGTGATTTGGCTTTACACATCTCCCATGTGGAGACCAGTGACGAGCATCGTTTCTCAGGGGTTGGTGTTGGGACCGATACTGTTTAACATCTTTGTCAGTGACATGGATGGTGGGATTGAGTGCACCCTCAGCAGGTTTGCCGACGACACCAAGCTGTGTGGTGCGGTCGACACGCTGGAGGGAAGGGATGCCATCCAGAGGGACCTGGACAGGCTGGAGAGGTGGGCCACTGCCAACCTCATGGAGTTCAACAAGGCCAAGTGCAAGGTCCTGCACCTGGGTTGGGGCAATCCCAAGCACAAGTACAGGCTGGGTGGAGACTGGTTAGAGAGCAGCCCTGAGGAGGCGGCCTTGGGGGTACTGGTGGATGAA
>NW_010262096.1:0-22954 GCF_000690775.1 Eurypyga helias | reverse complement strand
ATAGACACTTGTAGGTCTTCTTCAGTGCTCTCACTCGTGGGGCTTTCTCAGACTCTGGTGTGATCACTCTCTTGAGCTCGATATGACTCTGCTGTGATGCTCAATATATGAGTTTGAAGGGGAGTTATGTGAGGGACTCTCAGGTGTCTCAGGCTCTAGTTTGCTTTTTCTGTGGCTCTGGCTGTCACTGTTAGGTGACTGCCTGGGTATCAGTTGGTGAGTAGTGCATGACTGTGTCATTTTCTTCCCCCTTAATTTCCATTAAATATTTGTAGTAGTAATATTAACATTTTTCCCATTCTTAGTATCATTATTTAATTTATTTTAATTTATTAAACTGTCCTTATCTCAACCCATGAGTTTTCTTGCTTCTTCCTCTGATTGTCTCCTCTGTCCCACTGGCGAGCGGCTGTGTGGTGTTTAGATCCTTCCTGGGGTTAAAACACAAGAGAGAATCAAAAGAAAATCCCCAAACTCCCTCCCTTTGATGTGAGACCAGTGCCTTTCCACCTTTTTGGCTGTGATTACACAGCACATATTTCCAGATGAAGAAAAAACAGGTAGCTTTAAACTTTACAGTGGCACAGAGAACATGCTAGCTTTCCCTGTGTTTCATCTCAGGTCAGAAAAAATAATCTAGCAGGGAGATTTTCCAATAAAACTTTTTTAATCTTTAACTAAGCTTATCAGGAATAGGGGAACTGGCAAGAAATAAGGTGCCCTTCAAATATTGCTTGTTATTTTTGCATGACCTTTATTACTTAATCATATAAATGGCATTTCAGCCTTTGTCAAGAAAAGGTGAGACCATTTATGTGGGAAAAAGTATTTACGTTCTATTACTGAATATTCTGTGGCAGATTTTCATATACGTGTGCATCTGCCATATAAGGGGTGTGAATTATGTTTTATGTTCATCAGGAACAAAAAGAAAAGATAACTTTATTATTTTTTCAATAGCCATACGTACAGTACAGAATTTTGAGATTTGTTTGACAGGATACTGTATTTTGAAGTACAAACATATTTTTCATTATTGAAGTGTATATATAGCAAATTTCTGAAAAATGTGCTGCAGGAGAAATGCATGTGAAGTGCCACAAGAAAAAGCTGGGCTGAGAGCTGAGCAACCAGAGAGCTGGGCAGCCTGAAGGCGCCCTGCCCAGCAATCCCAGTCTTTCACTCGCTACCTAGCTGGAGAGCATTTCATTTTATTTTATAGCATCAGTATTTCCTCAGCATTCTGTTACAGCAGAAAATTATCAGCTGCTATAAATAGTTCCTTTAAATTATTAAACCAGTGCACTCTTTGCTTTGCCAAGTGACACGTATAAAGTACCCAAGGTTGGTCTTTTTTGTTTGAGCTATCTATTTTGTTTGAGGTAGCAGAACATGCCAGAAAGACCCTCTGCATTACAAAGGACAGAGTTAATCATGTGCTACTACATGGACTGAGATACTCTAAATCCAAGATTCTTAATTCAATGATTCAATACCAAATGTATGAGGTCAAAGAACACAGTTCTTCAGTCCCTGAAGTATGATAATGTTCTGTGACTTCCCGCAATTAGCAAAGGGTCTTCACAGACCCAGGGATTGGTCCGTGAACTTTTCACTGGCTGTGGTGGGTCATAGAAGCGTTTGCATGAGGAACTATGGAGAACATAACATGGACCTACTGCTGAGTCAGTGGTTTTGAAAGGTGTAACACAGCGATTGCGTGAGTAGCCTTAATTCTAAAATAAGAATCATTTTAAAGGAACTCTGGACTGAAATGCTTCTCATAATATGGAACTGTTCTTGTCATCTTTAAAGAAAGTATGAAAGGTGACAGCATTAAAGCAGTTTGCTTTCTCTGTAGTCCTTGGTAAACCCAGGTTTTCTTCGCTCAGCCTCAGGCGGTGCCGCAGGGAGCCATGCACAACTGCCAGCCAGCTGCATTTCGTGTGGCGCTGCCAGGGACAGTGTGCCAATGTTTGTTTAAACAGTTTGTCCCTGTTGTTTTACTGGGGGAGGGAAAAATTGTGCACGTTCCAACTGTGTCTAAATTTGAGCCTTCCTGCATCTTGAAGGATAATCACATTTGCGAGTTAAGTAAGCAGGAAGTGGAATCTAATCACTGAGCAGTTATGGGGAAAGACCTGTGCTCTAGTAACATGCCTGAGTTTTGCTGAGCCATAGCTGTGGGAAATGCAGTGATACCAGAACAACTGCTCCACTGAAACACTGTCTGTGAGACCATGTGATAGCAAGAATTTACTACACAGAACGACTGCTCACCATGCTGTAGTAAAGTGATTACTATCAGAACTTACAACCCCTCATACCCACCTATAGTGTAATAAATTTCTAAATTCACTCTTCTAAAGCATAAGGGAGAAAAAAGACAACAGCAAAGTACAGTGTGAATGTGTTCATTACATATACATAAGCATGTTAATTCTAATTAAATACCCTCTGTAGCTCTGGAAGCGTTAGTATTGCAGCCCCCCAGCAACCATACTGGTGTTCTTGTTCCTTATAGTTAAGGACACAGCAGGATATTCTACACTGACGCAGAAGAAATTCGGAACAAATTCCCTAGGGTCAGTAGAATAATATCAGTGTAACAGTAATCCAAAAGTCAGGGCCAGACTCCCATTTTTCAACTTTAGCAAAGCACTGCCAAGTTTACCTTCTGTATCTTTTCAGACTTTGCTCTCCTGGGTTTGAATTTTTGTTTGCATTACAGACATCATAGGAATACCCATTTTCTAATAAAATTTTCTTGCTGATCACTGCTTTGTATATTGTAGATTGCAACTGTGCTGTCAAATACTACTATGAAATGCCAAAGTGTACAAATCACAGCAGCCACTGTCTCAGCATTCAGAAAGCATCTAAATGACTGTAATGATAATGTAACCCCATCCCCAAGGTTTGTGTTCCCCCGGAGAAGTTTCAGATTCTCCTGAAATAAGAAAGTCCCCTTTTAAAAAGAAGAACAAATCTTTCAAGGTCTGTTTGATCCATTGGTTTAGTGTCTTTAGGAGGAAGTGTTGTGCAAATGGCAAAAAAAAAGGTAGGAACTGAAACGTTTTTGGTTGTGTTGGACAGAGGGACATTTGTCTGAACAATGAAAGGCTAAGTGGCTGCAAGTCAGAGGACTCTGAAGGAATATGAGGAGGCATATTCACACTCATCTTGCTACATTTACAAAGAAAAGGAACTGCAGTAAGCAGTGTTCTGTAAACTGAAAGATCAGCATCCCACACCAGTAACAGTAAACCAAAACTGGAAAGTGTAACTTGGGAGCATGCCCTTAACAACTGGCAATAGGTTTTGGGTGCTTTCAGATTTTTTTTGTGTCATTTTTCACCAAATCACAGCAGCTACAATGCTGGCATAATGTGGCAGAAGAGAAATTCACAGACACAGTAGTGAAAATTCATTCAGTTCAACCTGGCAACTTAATGGGTAAAAAAGCATAACCTTACATCTTCTAGTATCTGTTACAGCTGTAAGAAAGGCTACAAGACACCAGTCCAGTAATCATTAAAAGATTGAATTCAGGAATTGTTACCTGAAACATCAAAATGAATATGTTCCTAAACTATTTATTCAGAAGACGACATTATAACAAGCCTGGTTCTGGATGTCAATAATGACAGTAAGATCAGGGTTCCAAAATTATTTTGAAGACAAGCACATATCTACATTTCCTATTCAAGAAAGCTCCTAAAAGCAAATTGTTAAGACACAATTTTTTTCCACAAGTGTCTAACTTCTCCACAAACTTCAAACGACTTCACCGTCTTTTGTGGTACTAATTTGTGCAAAGGAATCAGAGGTGAGCTAACACTAAAAATTAGCCTGTACAGGTTTATATCCAGTTCCTATACAACTAGAACATTAAAGATTACTAGAAATCATATACATAAATCATTTCAGCATGATTCCTGATCATGCTTTATCATTTTTATGCTGTTTATAATCATGAAATACAGCACTGACTCAAAGTAAAAGCACAAGAGCAACTGTGTTTTTCTAAGTAAAAGAAAGAAGTTAATAATCTCACCATGAAATTACATTGTTAATAGAAGATGTAGACACTGTACAGGTGAAACATTAGAAAGAAGAATTCAGGGAAGTAACACGTGAAATTACTACTTTCATATCTACCATGTCAACCAGAAAATCCTATGAGAAGGAACAGAGAGAGGTGTTGTTTAGTCCATTAAAGGGAATTCACCAACTATGTTCCTTCTTACGAAGTGATCTCCAACAGTTGTTCATAACAAGCAAGGAAATTTCAGAAGCAGCATTCACTGACTGACAGAATGACAAGCAAGTCAAGAGAAAATAATCTATGAGAAGTGGAAGTCCTTGACCCTGTTTGTAACCTCCAAAAAACAAGGCACAATATGTAAAGTGTATTCAGTATGAGGAAATGTATTATTAAAAAAGATTGTTAGGCATTCTTGAAAAAATGGATGGATGCCAGCCATGTCTGTGACAATAGCCATGACTACGTTAGCCAGTCTGACTAAAATACTTTCAAGTGTAAAAAGAGTGGGGGAAAGGTGCATTCTCATTTTGAAAAATGTACAGTGGTGTGTTATTTCAGTGACAACAATGAGCCATCAGCACAGGACATAAATTTGTCTACTCCTACTGGGAAAGGGAAAGCGGACCACCTTACAGAACCACAGCAAGAGTCCCCACATAACTCAGACAATCAGGTATAAAAGAGCCACTGCACTGGAATGAAATAGGGATCTTCTGACCATTCCAGGGTACCAACTACTCCAATCAGAGGCATGTCCCTCTGCTGATGAGAAAAGCCTAATAAACTTTGTATTTTACCTCTGTGAATCCTTACGCCCCTTCCTTATAAAATAAGCAAGTCTCAAACGCAGAGCTTGAACTTGAAGGCCAGAAGAAGAGCATTTGCATAGTCAAGAAGGAGGAGAGATGGCTTGGCATTTTGGGAGACAGTCACCGAAGAGAGGTGTAGCAGGAACTGGTTATAGACAGGGACTCCACAGTACTAAATGTTCCAAACGAAGCAGCACAATGGTTTGTAGTTTTTATAGAAATACCTGATGAGTTTCCCGAAAGGAATCTCTCATCAGATTGGACTAATACCAATAACCTTGTTAGTGACACACATCAGCTCACAGTGAGCTTGGCCTTGCTAGAAAAAGATTTTACTTGAGATAAATCACTGATAGCTTCAGTGGCTGCCCACAGCCTTTTCTGTCTATGTTATTCTGAGGAACTAGATTGCCTCGTTCTTCTCTCCAACAGAAAGACTTAACAATTGAAGCTAAGGTACACAGTAACATTAACTCACTCCTATAGATGGCTTAGTCAATAAAAAGTTGCAGATATAGAAAAAAAAAAATCCCACAGCTGTCTTTCTTCCTGACCCTTGTTTATGATACTGGAGCCTGGCAAAGATGGTTTGTCTGTCTGTAGTGAGTGGGCTGGTGTGTCATGCTAGGGAGAGGAGGAAGAGGAGCTCTTCCCAGGCACCAGGCACCATCCTGTGTTTCCCCATCTCCCGGAGTAGCAGAAGCAGCAAGCCCAGCTCCACACATTTTCCCACCAGCTTCCTCTTCCCTCCTTGCAGAGGGAGTTGCCCAGCCCCAGCCAACCTCCAACCACCCCCCAGGTCTATTTGTTGGAGTGGAAAAATTCAGTCTTAGCTCCAATGCTTGACCTGTCTGTTTCATATATTCAAGATGAGGAATTGCTGTGCCAGGTAAGTCTAGGTTCTGGTGAGACAACCCTAAGGAAAAATATTTGTGCCTCCAGAATAAACAAAGATGAATCCCATTATTTGAAGTTTAATGTCAGAGCTCTACCTATATATAACAAGTAAAAGGGAAGGTGCAACACAGCATGAAATGGGGGACAGTGTAACCTGCTTTTGTCTGAAATCTTCCCTAGAGGTTTACATTTTCCTTATCTCTCTGAGGGTAGCTTCAGACTTCCAATATAATTTCATGTTTCCATTAGAGGACATCACTCTTCTCTTCCTCAGAACACTACTTCTAAAACTCATCTTAACAGAAAACTTTCTTTATAAATATATTTAATATAGATGTGTTTGAGTGTCTGACTCTATTTAGGTACTTTTCCAAACAAGTGAAACAACTAGGCTTGGGGATTTCAAAAACTCCTTTTCAGTCTGCATGCAGAAATTGCTTTCCCATCTCTTTCTTTCATATTATGAAGTGTATGGTTTTAGTTTAACAGTATTTTTATTTTTGAGCCGTGATATATTTATATTTTCCTTTAAGCTTTTAGCTTGTCAACTTGTTATAAAGTCCAGTAAAAAATTCTGATTTCAGCTTTAAAAAAACCAACTTGTTTGTTAGTTTGTTTCTAATCTCATGTCTAAACAAAAACCTCAGATGCAAAATCAGGGAAGAAAGGGTTTTGTAGCCTCCAGAGAGAGATAGAGAGACACAGTCTTTATCAGTTTAGGGCTGTGGGGTAAGGTGGTGGATTGTGGATTGAGGTATGGTCATACATACTCTTCGTGTTTATTCAAATATACACTCTGGAAGGTCTTAGGACCTGCACAGTGTATCCTCCCAATAATTTAGTCAGATATAACCTTTGCCTTTGTCGTTGTCATATGGGAGGGCCCATATGGTGTTCATCTGAAGGAGCCACTAAAGAGGATGTGGAGAGCCCATAACCAAGATGACGATGGCATCCCAAATTCTGTTGCTGCATTGGAGCTCTCTAGTGGAATACATGCTGCAGAGCAGCTGCTTCCTGTTTTGACTGCCTAACAAAACACATCAAAATATTGGGCTTGATTGTTATTCTGAGGCCCCATGAAGATAAGTGATGGACAGAAAAAGTTGGCATGTTCCACAGTACCCTCTTTTTCAATACCTATGATGAGTTTCACTTAACTCCCCTGAAGCCCTCAAGAGCATAATATGGCAGAGAAGCAAGAGGAAAAGGTTTCTGCTGGTATGGAAGGTAGGACTTCTAATGACCATCACATCACGTAATTTGACTTATATTTGTACAATTTTGTCTAGCTGGACACAGATAAACATCAAATCCACAGGATCAGACTGAGCTTGAAGAAGATTCAGAACTCTTTGTTCATCAGGTATTTTTTCTGGTTACTTCAAGGTTAGAATCATTTGAATGGGCACCACTAATGGCCCAGACAGAAGGGAGATGGGACTGCTGTGGTTTGAGTAACTGCGATAAACAGGAGGTGGTTAGCACTGTCCATCAGCCACAGAGGGGTACTGTAGGCTAAAACTTTTATCTTTCATGGTGTCCCTTGTTCATAGTAACAGAAACCCACTTAAGCAGGGCTGCTGAGGGAGGCACAGCCCAGATCAGGTGCACTGACCCATTCTCCATCTTCTTCCTGTTTTTCCACTGCTGTTTGGTCACATCAGAGTCCCTATATGCTTCATAAGCACTGTCAGAAGAATTTCTGAAAGCTTTTTTGGAAGCAAAGCCTGTATTTATGCTTATAAATTTCTTGCTAATCAGTTAGTTGCCATCAGTGTAATGAACCAGCTTCAACCTTCTGTGAGCCGTTAGGGACCCTGTCATATATCACTAATGATGCTTTTATGCCTGGTGCTACTGTAGCACTTAAATGCACTGAGTGGGTATCAGGTCTTTTTCTGTTTAGAGCTGAGCAGAAATGCAGTACAAACCAGTCCATATCTGACAAAGCTAGTGCTGCACTGTGATTATCTTTTCTGACTGTCTGCACAACACGACATAGGATTTTGCTGAAATATTGTTTGAACAGCTCCATTTTTGCAAAACTCATTCTCCAGGCTCTTAGAAATTGTCACCAATTAATGAAACAATTGGAGATGGGTGGGAAGGAAGATTAGGAACTATAAAGTGAGCACATTGCCAAGACTACAAGGAGGTTTCAGCCCACCACATGTGTTTCATATCACCACCTAAACAATGTTCTAGTTTTTATTAAAGGCTCAAAAAAAAAGAAAGAAACAGACAGAAAGTAGCTAAACAATTTCCTTACCTTAATAGCTGTTTTGAAGTCTTAGAGAATTCCTTAAAAAACGAAACATCTTAGGAATTTCTGAAGTAAAGTTTCATTCATAGGCAATGAGGTAATAAGGCTCACCCAAATTTATTTGCTCCTATTGTGAATAACACACAGGATAAGACATAGTTTAACTACTTTGGTGCAAATGATAAATGTAAAGAGAAATTAAGAAGCTTGGGATGAATAAACAGAATCCAAGTATTCACTATCCATAGAGATGTAATCCTGAATGTGGTCAGGTTCAGATGACATTTATATTTTATGCCATGAGGTCCTTCAAATGATCTTGATCAGAGCAGTCATGGAGGTTCTCACTTAACTCTCATCCCAATTCAGTCTTGAGCTTAGCTCAAGGGAGAAAACCCTTTTGCTGCTGTTTTTATCAATTGGGAAAAGTACTAGATAAAAAATTATATACTTATTCTTGAGTGCTTGAGTACTTCACTACTGAGTACCCAACCACTAGCTTACAGAGCTTTACTTTATGTTCTCCTTACCATCTTCTGTTCTTGGTGGAAAAGTCTAAGCTATATGTTGCACTCAGCACCTCTTTGCGGTCCAGCCTCTGTCCTGAAGGGGATGGCTTCCTGACATTGATTGTAGCACAAACCTTAGTGCTTAAATTCAGCAGAGACCCAGGCAAGCCCTTATACACACTAGGGTGGCTAATTCACATAATCACAGAATGGTGGGGCTTGGAAGGGACCTTTGGTCACCTCCTAGTCCAACCCCCCTGCCAAAGAAGGTTCACCTTCAGCAGGTTGGACAGGAATCCATCCAAGCAGGTTTTGAGTATCTCCAGAGAAGGAGAATCCACAACTTCTCTGAGCAGCCTGTTCCAGTGCTCTGGCACCCTCAAAGTAAAGAGGTTTTTCCTCATGTTGACATGCAATTTCCTGAGTTCCAGTTAATGCCTGTTGCCCCTTGTCACTGGGGAACACTGAAAAGAGTCTGATCCCACCCTCTTGGCACCCGCCCTTCAGCTATTTATAAGCACTGATAAGATGCCCTCCCAGTCATTTCCAGGCTAAACAGCCCCAGCGCTCTCAGCCTTTCCTCATAAAAGAGGGACTCCATTTCCTTGACCATCTCTGTAGCCCTCCACTGGCCTCTCTCCAGTAGCTGCCTATGTTTCTTGAACTGGGGAGCCCAGAACTGGACACAGTACTCCAGGTGTGATCACACTGGGGCAGAGTAGAGGGGGAGGATAACCTCCCTTGACAGTCATGCTGTTTCTGATGCCCCCAGAATACCATCAGCCTTCTTGGCCCCAAGGGCACCAAGACTCCCAGGTCCCTCTCTGCAGAGCTGCTTTCCAGCAGGTCACCCCCCAGCCTGTATTGGTGGGGTTATTCCTCCCCAGGTGCAGAACCCTATACTTGCCCTTGTTGAACTTCATTAGGTTCCTCTCTGCCCATCTCTCCAGCCTGTCCAGGTCTGGCTGTATGGTGGTACAGCTTTCTGGTGTATCAGGCACTCCTCCCTGTTTGGTGTCAGCAGCAGATTTGCTGAGGGTACACCCTGTCCCCTCATTCAGGTTGTTGATGAATATGTTGAACAAGAGTGGGCCCAGTACCGCCCCCTGGGGATCACGGCTAGTCACAGGCCTACAACTAGACTCCACTCCCTTGATGACAACCCTCTGACCTCTGCCATTCAGCCAGATCTCAACCCACTTCACTGTCCACTCATCTAACCCACACAATGAGGATACTATGGGAGACAGTGTCAAAAGCCTCACTGAAGTTGAGGTAGACAACATCACTTCTCTCTCCTCATCCACCCAGCAAGTCATGCCATCATAGAAGAATATCACCTTGGTCAAACATGATTTCCCTTTGGTGAATCCAGGGATGGAGGTGAGGATGACCAGCCTGTAGTTTCCCAGGTCTTCCTTCTTGCCCTTTTGAAGACTGGTGTGATGTTAGCTCTCCTCCAGTCCTCAGCCACCTTCCCACTTCTCCATGACCTTTCAAAGATGATGGAAAGTGGCTTTACAGTAACATCTGCCAGCTCCCTCAGCACTTGTGGGTGCACCTCATCAGGGCCCATGGATTTTTGTATGTCAGGTTTGCCTAGATAGTCTCTAACCCAACCCTTCTCAACTAAGCAAGGGTCTTCCTTTATGCAGGTTATCTCTCTTCCCTCCAGAGTCTGGGATTCCTCAGGGCCAGTTTTAGCAGTAAAGACTGACACAAACAAACCATTCAGCAACAGCACCTTCTCTGCATCCTCTGTCATGAGGGCTCCTACCTCATTCAGTAGCAGGTCCACAATTTTCCTAGTCTTCCTTTTGCTACTGATGTACTTGAAGAAGCATTTCTTATTGTCCCTGACATTCCTTGACAGTTTTAATTCTAAGTGGGTGTTAACATTCCTCATTGCATCCCTGCATACTCTGACAACATGTAAACTTCCTTCTTAATTTTAAGTTTTTCCAGAAGCTCCTTGCTCATACATGCAGGTCTTCTGCCTCCTTTGTCTGATTTTCTACCCATAGGAATGCATTGATCTTGAGCTTGGAGGAAGTGGTGTTTGAATACTAACCAGGTCTCTCTCACCCCCATTTCTTCTAGACACTTAGACCATGGGATTCCTCCAAACAGGTCTTTGAAGACGCCCAAGTCAGTTCTTCTGAGGGCCAGGGTTACAAAAATACTTTTTGCTCTGCCACTTCCAACAGGAACCTGAACTCCACCATCTCATGGTCACTGCAGCCAAGCCTACCCCCACTCTTAACATCCCCCAAGTAATCCTTTTTTCTTTGTCCACACAAAGTCCAGGAGTTCACTTCTCATTGGTTCCTCTACCACCTGTGTTAGAAAGTTATCACCAAAGCTCTACAGAAACCTCCTGGACTCTGTGTGCCTGGCTGTGTTGTCTTTCTAGTGAATATCAGGGTGGTTAAAGTGCACCATGAGAACCATAGCCTGTGATCGTGAGGCTTCTTCCAGCTGTTTGTAGAAGGCCTCTTCCAGATCAGATGCCCTGTAGTAAACACCCCTTATCTGTAGTAAATTCAGATGGTCAAGAGTCTGCATTTTGTATGTGGATCAGATCAACCACTGCATACTGAGGTGCAGAGGCACTCCTCAGTTACTCTGCATGAATTCCATGCAGCTTTGTATTTCTTTGATACTGTTTTGTTCATTCTGGACTTCCCTTTGAGCCCTGGAGTCCTGTTAAAAGCAGTGCATGACCACATGATTGGAGGTTGTAGGAAAAATCTTCAGCCTAAAAAAAGTTTTTGAAATCCTTGTAATTTTCTTTAAAGTAAGTAAACAACTATATTTTTGTGGTGGTTTAACCCCAGCTGAGAACTGATCTTCACACAGCCCTCACAGTGGGATGGGAGGCAGATTCAGAAGGATAAAAGAGAGAAAGCTCATAGGTTGAGATAAAGACAGTTTAATAGGTAAAGCAAAAGCTGCACACACAGCAAAGCAAAACAAGGAATTACTTTACCACTGGCTATTGGCAGGAAGGTGTTCAGCCATCTTCAGGGAAGTATGGCTCCATCACACGTAAAAGTTTCTTGGGAAGACAAACATCACCATTCAAATGTCCCCTTTGTTCTGCCTCCAGTGTTATATGCTAAATACGATGTCATATGGTATGGAATATCCCTTTGCTCATTTGGGGTCAGCTGTCCTGGCTGTTTAACCTCCCAGCTTCTCTTGTACCCCCAGCCTACTCGCTGGTGGGGTTGTGTGAGAAGCAGAAAAGGCCTTGACTCTGTGTAAGCACTGCTTGACAGTAACTAAAACATCCCTGCATTACCAACACTGTTTCTAGCACAAATCCAAAACATAGCCCCACACGACTATTATGAAGAACGTTAACTCTATCCCAGCCAAAACCAGCATAACGTTCAGGAAGGAAAGCGACACTAACGTGAAGATCTTTGCAAGTAGCCAAAAAGACTATGTGAGGGAGAAGCCACTGAGCAAGTTAAACATGTATAAAGGCACTCTAGGATTCATGTGACTAAGGAGAGAAATCATGTTGTTGAAATCATCAGTTCTTCTCTAATTCTTATAAAGACACCACAAGTAATGAAATGTAGGAGTACATGGGACATTAAAAGCAGTACCATTCTGTCTTGCTGGGTTAAATACGTTCAGATTTAGTGTGCCATAACAGTCCCTGGTAGAAATTAATCCCATTTGTTCCTATAAAACAAAGTAATTTCCATATCTTTCATATATAATTTGTCCCAGTGCTTAACTACCAGTAGAGTTAGATTTTCGTGAGATCTAATAGAAACCTTCTTTGCTGTAAAATATGGCTCTCTTTTTTCCTGACCTGAACATCTAATCCCCATTCTCCTCAAAATTCATGCTTGGTATTTTTAGGCTATCATGACCACTTCCACACTTCATTTCCTTGTTAGTCTATTATCCAAATTTAAAAAGAAATCTGATTTTTTTTTTTCCACTGTGACTATAAGCTCATTTTATTAATATTTAATACAGTTTGTCTTTGCTTTGTAACTTAAACACTGTAGCCCCTTTGTATATTTTTTATTAATTAATAATAGAAAAACACATCTAAGTTGTCAAAACTATTAAAAATAATAGAATTTTCATGATCATACTTTCAGACTGTGTATATTAGACAAATGCATCAAAACTATTTTGCTGTATATTTCTTGTTAAAATTAGGGCATAGTGGAGGTCTGTTGCCCATTACATTCACTTAGTGTTTACTTAGGGTAGAAAGGTAAATGTATACATCATTTTTTCTAGAATGCCCCTGACATTTGTAATTGGAAAATGTGTAACAAAGGGAAAAAAGGTTATTTCTACATTTTTGCCTCCATTGTGAACTTCTGTACTTGGCTCTAAGAGGCTTCTCTAAGGAGGCAATGGAATCAAGCACTGCCTCATATGAAACTCCTCTTGTATTTCAGCAGTGTAATGTTACCTCTGGGAAGAACTCTCTTTGACTATGCTGACTTGGGTATTAGCAGCTACAATTCCTTTCAGCTATGCTTGTTATGACAAATCTGCAACTTTAAGAGAGGCATCATATTGAGAAGATACGTGTAATCCACTTTCTTCTTTCTCTTAGTATATTTGGAGAACTGAGTCTTTCAACACTTTCCTGCTCCTAGCTTTGTCTCTATTTTTTTCCATATAATTTCCATGTACACCCACATAGACTCAAAATAATTTAGAACTTGGTCTGTAGTAAAACATGTTTTTCTGTTTATAGCGGACTATAAGCCTGTGTAATCAGACAAACCAATTTTGTTTGCCTGTAAAGTTCATTTACCTTTCTTCCTGTATTATTTCTGTTGTTTTGATTTGGTTATTTCTTTTTTTCCATTTTGAGAGCTGTGAGTTCTGAATGAATGTTTTTCTATTCAGACTACAGGCCAATGAAACAAGTAGGAATTATTCCAGAGACACATTTCATTCTTAGTTATTAATTAAATATAACTTCTGACATAAAAATGACCTTTCAAAAGTGAGACCTGAGTGGATGGTTAGACTGCACAATTAATCTAGTAAAATGAAATTAAATGTGTTATCTTGCATGCAGAATATGGAAAAAATAACAATCACCACACAGACAAAATATCTCTTGTTGGTACAAAGATGCATGTGGCTATCATCACAGGGACACTGCCTTTCTCCCATTTTTCTTGATCACTGTTTCCTCTTCTTGTGTTCAGAAATCAACCACTGGACTATTTTAATGAAGTATGTGTTTCTACCAATAAAATTATTTCATCTTGTCACTCCTATTCCAATGTGTTGGAAATAATCACTAGCTTTGGCCGTTTTCCAACTGTCTGTCAGTTTTCCACACCTTTCTGGAACCACTCCTGAGATTCACATAGACCTTTTGCCCTGCAGGTCTCGGAGTTTTTCAGGATGTCTGCAGAATGACTGCCCCTAACCACTGCAAGCTATCTCCAGTAACAAGTCAAGCAACTCCATGCACAGAAGTCTGAAAAGGCTCCTAACTTCAAGATATTTAAGCAGTGTTTCTCCTAAAAAGAGAAACTGAACTTAGGACCTTGGAGTCTCTCTGGACATTGATGACATTGTCATTTGTCCAATGACCTTGAGAAAAACAGTTCATCTTTATCTTCTGTGGTAAAGAACTCTTTCACCAGATACTTGTATGGGAGAAGGAGAGTATTCAAATTCTCCCCGGAGAATTGCTGGATTTGGAGCAGTGAATAAAAGCTGGAAGGTTCTGTTGAAAAAGATATGCTTCAAATGAGAACCATGCTCAGAAGAACCTTTGTGACAATAACAATGAGAGCACTCCAGATGGAGAGAAGGAAGATTTTAACATCCTTGCTGAAGATTTTTAGCAGCAAAGGATGAGGCCTCTATACTATATGCTGCAAGTGTGAGAGGAAACTGGACTCTGGAAATGTCTATTATTTTTCACTGTTGATAAAAAAGACAGAAGGTGACTATTCCAGATGTAGGTTTGTACACTGTAGGCATCTGCAGACAGTTGCAACTGATGTCAACCAATATGTTTCAACATTGTAACAGCAGTGACAGAATTTAGTTTTATTAAGTATTCATGATTCTAAAGAATTACCAATAAAGAATGCACAACATAAAAGTGAAAAATAAATTATTCTTTATATATATTCTTATATATTTTTGTCGCCGCTACACAAATGTGCACTGTAAAAAGAATATGATATAATATACAAGATTGTTTTATTTTCATAGATACAAACTTGTGCAAACACAGTGTTCAAAATGGTATTGTGGGCTATCAAATGGTGATAAAGTAAGAGGATCATTCAGTTCTTTTTCACATAATCTCATAATTAGAAGTGCCCCTGGAGAACATGATGAGCAGTTCCCAAAGTACACACATGCCAGAGAAAAATCCTCTTCTGACTTTGGGTATGTCCCTTGGGAATCTTTTAAAAGTTCTATCTCTTCCTCTTACTCCTACAGTTCTCACACAATTCATGGCATTTTTAACTTTGGCCACTGTGACATGTATATACAAAAAAAAAAAAAAAGATATGAAAAGGACCCTATTGCCCACACTGTAGGTCTCCATTCAGAATTATTTATCATCTGTTTTCCTTTATTATTTGGTCTTCTTTTCCTAAAAGCTCTCCTCAGTCTTAGATCTTGGAAGTGGCAAGACATTTTTACAATTTACCCTTACTATATAGGATCATATATTCCAAGAAGATGACATGGGGAAGATGCTGAGCAGATGGCTGATCAGGACTTTGACCTAAAAATGGTAGCTGTGGATACTGATGCAGTCACATACCAGAGGAAGACTATAATTTCAACAGAGTAACAGGGAGCTCATCATTGCCTGTTCACTTTGAAAGGCAGCACCGTTCTCCAGATGTTAATATCAAGCATTCCCCACTAATCAGAGAAGGATATTATAAAATAAACATCTGGGCAAACTAGAAAAATAGGCTGGTCTGCAAGATAGTGTTTAGAGTTGCAGCAGGAGTGGAAGAAAACTGCAACATTCCCAGAGAGCATGGAAAGGATCACTCTGATGAATAGTCTTTGTGTTCCTATGAGACACAGGTACACAGATCAGCATAGATTGTACTGTAAAATAAGCAGGATGCTGCAGCCATCTGAAGAGAAGTGCATTCTTCAGAGTGCTTGTCTGCCATTTATTGACCAATTTGCTTTAACAGTGTTAATGAAGCCACAAGATAAATAATGCTTTTTCTAAGACCATTACTATGTTAAAGGTGCTCTTAATTCAAGGGATTTCAGCAGGTGGGGAGAGAGGAGAGGTGGTTATAATAAAGGTTAAATATCCAGGAAGCTAAAGCATCTTGACAGCCGTCATCCTGACATAAAGGAACTAAGCAATTAGTATCACATAACATACTGAAAAGATTTCCTTTAAAGTTTGGATCTCACCTGTGATCTGGGTGGTTCTTCTACTGTAATTGGAACTCCTATCTCCAGTGTTGCAGATTTGTGCATATTGTAGGCATAGAAACCACCTCAACCTGTTCTCACACTTAGGAAGCACAGGAAGGTGTACTGCAGAATAAAGCTTTAAGAGTCAAGATCCAGAAAGGCTGATCATGAGACAATTTTCAAACACTTTATCCTTTACCTCATGTCAGCTTCAGTACATATGGCTTACACTTACAGCAACCGAGAGCAATTATCAAAGTCCACCTCAAGTCTATTAATAAACTGTCACAGACTTCAAATCAAACAGGTTGTTAAATAATCTGCCTTTAGTTATGCCAATTTTCTTTGGCAAACAGAGTCTATCAATCATCCAGGGAATGTCATAAACACACCAAATTGTGGACTGTCCTAACAATTTACAAGCACGGATAATCCAGTTCCAGGATAACTGCAAGGCATTCTTGAATTTACTAATATAGCTGCTGCCTATGAATTCAACTGATAACTGGGGGTAGGGGGCAAATACTGAGTGAGAAGACATTTCTTTCTGTCATGTGCCACAAGATAAGCCAGGAGAGATGGTTATCTGGAAAAGCAACCTGCATTGCTAAGTTATAAATGTAGGAAATGGTTTAACTACGAAGTGAAAGTCTGAACAGAAATGCAGCTGAATACATATATATGAGGAGTTTGATCACAGATGCTGGAGTCCAGCCCCACAGTGTCTGCAGTTCAGGGGGACTTGAAAATTAAGCAGGCACAAATGAAATCTAAGACCCAAGCAGAGCACCACACTGAAGCACGAGGAGTGACTGCTCAGCCAGCACAACCCTGACAGGTATGTGATAGTACCTCCATGGAGCTGGAATCACACAGGACCATGCATGGCATCTGGCCAATGCTTGAACCCAGAGATGACTTTCCATCAGGGTGACTGGAGCAGCAGAGGGCATGCAGATAAATAAAGAGCCTGACAGGGTTGTGTGAAATATCTGTGACGCAGCTTGCCAGCTGAGCGTTTTAAAATAAGGGATGGACACTACAATGACTTCTGGAGGAAATCTCACTCTGCACTCTATGAGTGTACTGCCACAACAGCTACAGTATTAAATATGAAAACACAAAATCAATTGACAGAACAAACATTTGAAGATGGGACACTGTAACATGGGATAACTCAAGTTATCCCACAGGGTATCTTAAATAGCTGCAGCTCCACCTTGCAAAATCTCTAATGAGGGAAATGGTCACATGAGGAAATGGGAAAACACAGTCACTGTCCAAAGAACTGGCAGTTTCTGTTCTGCACTTCAGCTAGCGACAGACTCCAATAAAGCCAACTTTGGGACATGATAAATGCTGGAAAACAAGAAATGGAGGAGAAAGACATTTGAAGAAAGCATCTGTAAAGTCCAAGAGAACAAGATCTCAGGAGACCAGAAACTAATTCTACTTAAAGAGAATAAACTTTGAGAATAAAACTGGAAGGATAATACTTAATGCTGAAAATGATTGTGTGGTTTTGGGGGAACAAAAACATCATTCTTAAAGGCATAAACCAATGTGATGCCTGAAGGTACAGAGGCGTTCTCCATCTCAACATGTTGTTCTATAATTTCCAAATGAGATTCATGGCTCCCTTTCAGGCAGCTGAAGCTGGACACAATTGAAGATGTGCCACTCCCAGCTGTGGTCTGTTATTGGACAACACTTACACACTATTGGCAGTCACAAAATGTCTGGCTAGTCTTGTAGGCTCTTCCATTTCCTTTGCACCTAAGTCCTGACCTCATTTCTCATGAGACCTGAGGATTCAGAGGTTTACTTTTTTTCCCATCAACTTATTGTATGTGGGTGGAGTTCTTAACATATGTGCTTAGGACCTCCTTTCCGAAATACACAGGGAGTCTGATCTGTGCTCGTTCCATTCAGGAGAGTAGTAAAAACATTTTGTTGTTGTTTTTCCTTCCCTCTCTAAGAACAGAACATTTTTTGGATGAGGCCACCCTCGCTCAGGAAGAAATGCTCAGCTTTTGAGTTCCTCTGTAAGGGGAGTGGGAGCTGAGAAGAATGAGATAATTTCCATTTTCCCTTGAATTCTTCCCAAGACAACATGTATTTATCTAGGGGAAGTGTTAGCTAGAGTTGTATTAATTAGAGCACCTCTTTATAAGCAAAATGGAAGACTACTAAAAACATCATTAATTCTTATAATCCCCAAAGCGTGAAAATTCCCAGTATTTCCTCCACATGCTGCATGTGTCGGGATGAGGTACACCATGCCGCTGTCTCACAGTATTTCAGGATACCATCAAGACAGAAAGTACTTTAGATATCTTGGTTGAAGACATTTGAAAGGTAAGCTGATCTGACTACAGAAGAAGACAATGTATAGGGCTCAATCAGAGGTTAAAATTGTTATAAATGTTTAGGCTAGATTCAGATTAGATATCAGGAAAGGATTATTCACAGAGGGGAAGGTGAGGCACTGGAACAGGTTGCCCAGAGATGTTGTGGATGCCCCATCCCTGGCTGTCTTCAAGGCCAGGCTAGATGTGGCTTTGTGCGTACCCTGGGCTAGTGGAAGGTGTCCCTGCCCATGGCAGGGGGTTGGTACTAGATGATCTTTAAGGTCCCTTCCAACCCAAACCATTCTATGATTCTATTTTTCTAAAAGCCACAAAGATGAGAGAAAACTTTGCTTCTCCAGAGAAATAACTTCCCTTCCAGAAGTTAAACTGAGCAAGAGACAGTTTTCCCAGAATAATTTCAATATTACAGATATGTTTCCCTAGCAAATTTCTCTCTCTCTTACCTTACCATATGTTGATGCTGTGCTCCATTCTCTGAAGTGATTAGGTCTAACAGAGAGCTATGGTGAAATGTACCTTTAAAAAAATTTAATGCCACCATCCTGTCTAAAAGCCTACCAAAATAAGGATCTTATTTAGTTATTATTATGGCCTGGAGTGTGAATGAAAAAACAAATATGCAGCAGATGTTAGTCAACTTCCATAAGTATGTAGTATAAAACTCCATAGAGAATAAAACAGATCTCTTCAGATGCACTGCCTTATCTCAGCAGCAGAACAATCTCTTCTGCAGTCTTTTCTACAGTAATTATTACAATATGACAACAGCTCTTACAGAAAAGAAATTTTGAGGACACACTCCATGCAGCATAGTTCAATTCAGCTGACATCCTGGAAATTGCTCCACGTTCTGAAGCTACCTACTTATGTCCTCTTCAGCATTCAGAAATCAAATTTTATCCAGCCACTGCACATGAGCGTTATAGTACAGAGCTGCTTGTGTTCTGCTGGAGGGACTGCAGTCACAAGCTGGTTTAGCTGGAACAAGTCTGCCAAATAAAAGGGAAGGAATGCTAGTTTGTTGAGGGAAAAAAAAAAGTCTTTTTGTCTTTTCCATATTTTTCCCTGTGGGTTTGAGACCAAAAGGAAAGGTAAAAATGTTTGTTATTCAAGAAGATCTACAAGTCAAATCAGATTGAGTTTGCTTTTACTCTTCATTCATTTCTGGCAAGGCACTGTGGGACTTGGCAGGCCTTAATATATGAGTCTACTGGGAATTGGAAATGTTCAGAGTGGGATGTTGACAAAATATTTCCCCATTGTTTAAAGCTTTTTTTTTTTTTTAATGTACTATGTTGACTGTTCACCTTGTACTAGAAACTAAATCCTTTTAGCAGAGACAGAAGACATCACTCACTTTCTCTCTAAGATTACATCTTTCTGTTTGTTTGGTTTTGGGTTTTTTTCCCTCCAAAAAAATACAAGATGCACCTCTTGCAGGAGTCAGCAGGAGAGAGTGTCAGACATCCCAGTGGAAAACAGTTCAAAGACCTCAAATCAATTATTCATGATACTGCATTACATTCTGGATGTTCTTTTTAATTTTCTTGAATGAATTATCAATAAGCCAGGAGAAAATTTAAACTCACCATAGCAGAGACATCATCTGTTAATCTTTGTAGAAAGGTCAGACCCTGAGGTATTTTCTGTCCTCAAGTGAAAAGTCTGTGGGAATCAGCAGTGCCAAGTGCAGTTCATAGCTCTTTCAAATATATCCTGTAAGCATCGTCTGGAGTTAGGGTATTGGTTCAGAAGAAACTGAAGGGTTTGGGCTTCTTTTATAGCTTTGCACTGGATGTTGTTTTCTCACTGGTGAGCTAAATCTAGACATCAAGTTATAAACTTCTGGAATGGCCAGTTGTTAATCTGAGCATGGTAGTTCAGGCACAGTACTGTCACAAAATTGGCATAGGTTCACTGAGAAAACAGACTATCCTCAGCTGAAGCATTGGTAAACTTGCCAAAATTATGTGAGTCTTATCTGGACCAATACTCAGCCAGTGAGCCCCCAACCAGCTCTCAATAATCTGTGCTCACACAATGTCACATATTCCACTGCATCAGCATGTGTTGCAGATACAGAATTGAGGATAATGAGCGTACTGAAGCTAGTATAGTTCGCATTTCTCATAGTGACTTTGAGATTTTCACTAAAAAATAAAAGAATTATTGCTTATGTCAGTATTTTAGGAAAAAAAAAATTGACAGGCTTGAAAATGTAGCGACTCTATTATTTTTTAATATATCCCCTTGACAATTGTAATGTTGTTTATTTCCTTCTAATTCCTTTCCTTTTCACCTCTGTAAGCAGTAAAATTGAAGGACTGCACCATTCCTTTCTGCTTTCTTATAACTCAATGGCTTTGCAAATACTACAATGTCATTACTTTGATACTATTATAGAGCTAAGAGACAAGATTTCTTTTTTTTATTCTGCTATTTGGTAACGTTTCCTAGATAGGGCATGAGAAATTGAGGGAGAGGGAAATGCAAAACTCTTAGGCTTCACTCACTTACTTATATCTAGTGCTAAAATACGAAACAGACAAATTAGGAAGGAGAAGAGCAAATAAATTTTAAAAAATACAAATATTATACTTTTTAATATTTTGAGAAAAAAGGTAAAACTTTCTACTTAATTAAGCTATCAATGTATTCTGTGCTTTTGAATGTTTTTCACAGAAACAGTATTTTCTGCCACATTAAAAAATCAAGTGGTTTTTTTTGTTTGTTTTTCAGTTGGAAAATTTCAGGAACCTGAAGTTTAAGAATAGTATAGTTTATAAGGGAAGCCACAAAGCTGAAAACACAACAATTTTAGCCTTTTCCCAGATGAATACAGTTAACATGGATTTTAAATCTTTAAATCTTAAAAATATTCTTCTGTTAAAATATAGAGATAGTAGGTAAAAAGAGCACAAAGATGTAAAGTATTGATAAATAGACATATAAGTATCTCAGCTAACATTAACCACACTTTTTTTTTCTTACCAATTATCAGTATATTAATTATTCTTGTTTTAATAAGGCTTTTTTCCATAGAATGGAATATGCAGATGATAGTTCATCCCACAGACATCCAGAATGATAACTAGAACATTAAGTTCAGTTATGTGACCCTTCTGAAACAGCTATGTTGAAGTTATTTTAATTTCTGGAAAATCATGAGGAGATTTATGTAGATCTGATTTTTTTTTTAATTGAAACGAGGATAAACAGCAGGATTCCTCAATAAACAGAATCTGAAGTAGAGATTATGAGATAGATTAGAGATAAATGGAATCTGAAGAGAAGGAGTTCAGTCTCCTACCATAATTTCTATAAACATTTACAGTAGTACAAAGGTGGTTGGTAACACCAGTTTGATGATTGTCACATTTGCTCGGTCTGTGTCAGATATCTCAGTGCCATGGTACAGCTGGTGTTGAAACTGATATGTTTTCCCTTTGGCTTGAGATGTAGGGATCTTTGGCTTGAGATGTAGCTCCTCTTAAGAGGAGCTAAGTACTCACCAGGACAATTTTTTGTGAGCTTCATGCCACGGTCAAGCTTCAACAGTTTGTTATGTGACTGAGTCACAACATCTAGGAAGAGGGTCAGAGTGGCAAGAGGAGATAGTTTGAGAAACCCTCCACAGCCAATCTGCTAGCCAAAGATTCTCTCCCTGTTACACTTCAGTGCTGGGCTAGATGTCCAGTTCTCAAGTAAACCCTACTGGCTTCTTCCAGGTCCATCTTACCTTCTTGTGAGTCTGAGAGATGAAAGGCTCACAGAAGGGTTAACATCCGCCCAGTATATCACTTACAGCAATCAAGCAATACGGGTATGCCTACACTGTACAAGGAAGATGACAATCCAAACTGTAAGCATCAGACAGTGAAACACAGCCCTGTGTGGAGATAGTACCTCAGATCCACAAACATGTCAGCCCCACGACTGTGGCCAAGTGCCAGAGGCAATAAGCCTTGACTCAGGTTTCAGAAGCTCCGGCTCTGTGCCATGTCAATGGAGCTAGCCATGGATCCAAGCTAATATCAGTGTTGATTGGGAGCATATGAGGAGTCCCTGTACCTGCTTCATTATGTCTCTAGAATACTTGTCATTCAGCAGATATCTCTGATACAAAAGTTACAAAAGTCTAGATGGGCTTGTCAATGTTCAGGGTGTAAGGGAAACTTCTTTCTTCCATTAGGATGTTTCCAGTGTGCAACAGAGTATTTCAGCTGTTTCATGTCTTCTTGTGCATCAGAAGCAATTCAGTAACCAACTGAAAGAGCCGAATGGTTTCCTTTGATTGTGACAGGCATTGTCCTGAAGTTTTTCCATGTTTCCTTTATTTAGGAACATACTGAAGGAAAAGTATGAAAAATTCCTAAATCTAGAGACTTCTATTCTTACTAAAACTTACCCCTTTTTCGTCAATGCCATTGCTCCAAATTTTATCAGAGAAAAGGGAAACCATTAGTTATAACGAAAGGCGGTGTTGTGGTTTAACCTCGACTAGCAATTCAGTACCATGCAGTGGCTCACTCACTCCCCACCCCACCCCAGCCCCCTCCAGTAGAGGAGGAGAATCAAAGGAAAAGTCAAGTAACCTCACAGACTAAGATAAGAAAAATTTAATAATTGAA
>NW_010262095.1:0-11577 GCF_000690775.1 Eurypyga helias | reverse complement strand
TCCCTTCCAACCCAAACTACTGTATAATTCTATGATTCAGTAATTCTATGAAGCATTGTTCTATAAGAAACAGCTTGTGTCTAAAAGTAAATAGGTTAGGAAAATAGCTGGTGTCAATGGGCAACGGGAGCACTCTCCCCACAGAGAACAGATCATTCATTTGGGTGGTTAAGTAAGAAAATAGGGGGCTGACTTTAGGTGCTCAAGTTTGGCCAGTGTTCCTGAACGGAGTCCTCTCATGCCCTAATTCAATTCGTATTGACCTTTCTGTACAGCACACGGGTAAATCCTAAACTAGATGTTTTTTGTAAACAGACAAACTAAAAATCACCATTGCAACTTCAACAACAGTTATCTGAGCGTAGAGCTGTGGTGCAGGAATATTCTTTGCCTGATATTTCCTAACAGGAAACGTAAATGTACGTGAAAGGGGAAAAAGATCCCCAGCAGCTGTGCCAACCTCATTTGAACATTAGATTATTCACTTTCCCAACTAATCAATAATTGTTATAATTAAAATTGATAGCTGCAAATAACATGACAGAGTGCTGCTGCCAGAATACTGATTGTGTATTTGGCTTGGAAAGATAAGCAGTAGCGTGGAACACTTATTTTCCAATTTGCTTTTAGCTGTGTGCAAATTGCTTTAGCTGTATCCAGCTGATTTAGACCTTGCCTGGAGGTACACTAGATTAATTGGGAGCCACACATCCATTGCTTACAGAATGGACTCTGTAATTGGTGAAATTTGTTAGTGCCAGTTATAAAATAACTATATAGTTCTGCTTTTTAGTCGTCCTTTCATTACTCTTTCAGGAAAGGGGAAAAACAATTAGAACATTTCAGAAGATCAAGATTGCTTTTAAGTTTTATGTAAAACCACCACTGTGACTACAGTCAATATTTTACGCAAGCAAACATTAGTGTGAATATGGTATTGATTTTTTTTCAAAACTGAAAATCTCTTCAGCATATACAAGAGGGATCCTTTTTTTTTTTTTGTCCTTGTTGTGACTGAACTTTAGATAATGAAACCATTATGTTGTTACTACCCAGAGCTTTCAAAAATAACTCTTTGCTGGTTTTTGTATCTTAACTAGCTTATTATTAAACAGTAGAAAAATTCATTGGTTTTTGTTGGCACCCAAAAGCATTAAAAATGGCCACATACTATGGCCATAGCTTTTCTTAAAACCAAGCTCTGTTTTCTGCCTATATGTATATAATAGGAACACATAAAGTCTACAGCTAAATACATAAATATAATGGACTACTTCCAAGTTATACTTTCCTGTGATTATTGATGGATTTAGGAGTCAAAAGCCATGGCCTAAGTTTATTCATTTTTCCTTGTTCACAGCTTTACCCTAAAACCGAACATATGACAAAGCAGTTACTTTTTGTTACAACAGCTATGATGCTGAAGGTGTTCTGCATCTCACTTGTGGCACAAAACATGGTGCAGGGGACTGGAACAACTTCACAGAGGGGGTCTATGCCTGGCCCTGAGCACACCCCATCTCTGTGAGGGGACAAGGTGCTGTTCTGCACCTTTAAGGTTTTTGACTGCTTGGGGTACACACACAGCAAGGTCATGCAGGAGAGACTCTTGCCCAGCTGTCATTTACTGTTCCCGTGATCACATCGTGTATTTAACCTTCCCCTTGCACACAATATTTGAGCCTGTTGACCAGCTGAATTAAACTAGATACTCCAAAGTCACTATGATTTCACAAGTACTGGTAAGCAGGTGAAGGAGACACAGCCTGTTGGTGGTCTTGTTTAAGAAAGATTTAAGAAGTTCACACTTTACTGAATATCTGAGAGTATAAACAGACAAGAAAGTAATTGAAAACTGGTCTTTATTAGCTGCACTGGCCACAGAACTATTTGTTGTTTTCCAAGTCTCTTCTCCTCGGTGATTAGTTAGCAATTTGCTTTTGATGGTGTCAGAAGATAGGGGTAGTTCAACTGTTGATTCAGGTAAAGGATCCGACCTTGCTGCTATCACTAGGGACTAATGGATAGTAAATATAAGAAGTGAGCCAGGGGCAATGCATCATCTGAAAAGAGATGTGGTGGTGTGAAAAACAGATGAGGAAGTGATCTGCATCACTCACTGCCCTTAGCTACCCTGATGAAACCATCTCCTGAAACCAGTGACATGTGTTTGCTTTATGGATTTCACATAGGTTTTCAATTCCCACCCCACTGATCGTTGTATAGTAGTGTTAGAGGGGTAATCCTGTTATTGATAAGTGTTGTCTCCTTGAAATCAGTGACTTGTTTTGAAAGTTGTTTTCCTTTGGATTTGCTACTAGATGCTGCCAAGAATCTGAATGATCTGTGAATGAATGAATTTTGTCCTTTAAAAAAAAAAAAAAAAAAAAAAAAAACCACAAACCAACTCCAAAACAACTGTCAAAGTTGAACTCCTGGAAGCTTATTTCTCCCTTTCAAATGAACAAAATTAAAAAAAAAAAAGAAAAGTACATTACTTAGTATGAAAGTCTAGTACCAGTTTTGGACGTATTAAATCCTGAATATTCAGCTGACAACTCATCCAGCTGCATGCTGAAATGCTAATGTCCAAACATGTAGCAGTCAAAACAAAAGCATCTAGTAACGACAAAACTACTGTGTTTCGTGATGGAAATATCCTTCTTACAGAGAAAAATACTTAAGATGGCTTCTTAAACATCTATTAACAAATTCATGAGGAGGTATGGGTCCTTTGTACTGGTGGTTAGCCACCCAATACCGCTATTAAATGGCCCAAAAAAAAATCTGTCAAAGAATTGATCTACTTAAGGACAACAGTGAAAATGAACAGGACAAAAGGTTTCAATATCATGAGAGGAAGCGTAAATGGTGACACACACTTCTGGTTTGCCACATTTGGTCTCCCGACTAGCGATCTTCTACTCTGCAAACAAGAGAGAAGACTCTGGGGAGACCTTATAGCACCTTCCAGTACCTGAAGGGGCTACAAGGAAGCTGGGGGGGACTTTTTACAAGGGCCTGTAGTGACAGGACAAGGTGTGATGGGTTTAAATTGAAAGTGGGGAGGTTTAGATTAGATATCAGGAAGAAGTTCTTCACAGAGAGGGTGGTGAGGCACTGGAACAGGTTGCCCAGAGAAGCTGTGGATGCCCCATCCCTGGAAGTGTTCAAGGCCAGGCTGGATGAGGCTTTGAGCAACCTGGTCTAGTGGAAGGTGTCCCTGCCCATGGCAGCGGGGTTGGAACTGGATGGTCTTTAAGGTCCCTTCCAACCCAAACCATTCTGTGATTCTAAGCTCTCGTCCTCTATGAAAAAGGCACTCCTCTTTACTCTTGTCTTCACATGGAAGACATAAAATATTGGTTCTTGGTGCATAGCAGTTGGAAGCAAGTGAAACCATGTTCACTTGGGGTAGGGGAGTTGCAGGTGAGTAATGGGGCAGGTGTAGTGCCTTGTAAAGAAAAGGTTCTCAAGGCCACGCTTGATCAAGAAGTCTGATTCATGCTTTATCCTGTCTCATCTTCTGTAAGCTGCTCAGATGTAGTAAGATAACTGTCAGCATTCTTTGGAGCGTAAACACCCCACTTGATGCTGCAGATCTGTGCCACCGCAGAATGCAGAGCATCCTGAGATTGAAGCTCATGAGCCGCCAGCATGTGAGCCTGTAGCAAAAATATAGTGCTTCAGGACAGTCACACCTGCTCCAAGGGCATTTGCACCACGTTAGCTGCATAAAGAATATCCTCCTGTCTGGAGCCAGAGCTTCCCTTACTAGGAGCCATTGCAGTCCCAGGTACCACTGTTTGAGGGTTCACCTGAACTTGCTCAGTGACTTACGTGATGCCACTGTCTGCTTGTGCTGCTTGTGTGACCATGCTGGACCCATGAAGCTCCAAAACTCTGTATTTTAGTCCAGAGCTCAGCAATGGAGTCTTCAGAGGAGACTCAGAGGTTTTCAGCCAGGTCGCCTTTATGTCAAAGCCTCCTGTCCTTCCCAGCAATCAGGTCCAGTTTTAATCATTCCCTCCCCTTTCTGCACACATCTTGAATGATTTGTCAGGCCCATACACTGACATATACATACTGCTCTTCTTTAATAAAACAGAATTTTAGGGTATTCACAACTTAGAGGAATTAACCCTTTTACAAGCAGGACAGGTTTTTAAAGGTGCCAGGTACAGTGGTAAAACTCCAAAGCTGAGCACTCACTAGTACGCTAGAGAGCTATTTTATTGACAGTGGGTTACAAAAGGAACCCGTAAGTAAATTAATATCAAATAATTCATATAGCATTTATGTGTGACCATCTAACAGAGGAGAGAATGAGTATACGAGCACCTGAGAGAGACTTACATGTGCATGTTACCAAGGAAGAAGTGAAGAGCTGTACCGAACAGCAATTACTGCTCTGCCTCAAGGGACCAGATCCTTACATGAGCAGTAGAAGCAAAACCCACATAAGCTTAATGAGAGGTTCTCTAGCATAAAAAAAACCAAAACAAAACAAAAAAACAAAACAAACAAAAAAAAAACCAGGAGTCTCTCTTGGTATTTTTAGTGTTTTCTTTCTATGGTAGTTTCTTCTGCACCTTGATTCTTTACGAAAGTAACTCCAAAAACGGGGACAGACTTTAGGCAGATAAAAGGGAAAGTGGCCAGTTGATTTCAACAAAGCCACAAGCCACTTACAGAGGCTGAGGGTTTGGCAAATTCTCTATTAAAGGAGGACAGCTTCTTTCCAAGAAGGAAGATCATGAATTAGCGTAGCAGACACTTGCAGCAAAGCTTGGTATGAAATTGTTGCATTTCAGTGTAAGGCATGGGTAGATATATCATGTCATTGACATTTTAATGACTTTTTCTGTCTGGAGTTCTCCTTAAAAATCAGTGGCTTGATGAGGCTCATCACTGCAAACACTTGAACTGACTGAAGTGACAGAGACGGGGAAAGGTGTGGACGAAAGGATATTATAGAAGTCTTGCTCTGGGATGTGTAAGCAATGGAAAAGCAGCAACTTCCAACTGTCCCTGCAGTCTGTGTAGCCCTTGATCTGTTTTCTCCCACTCTTCTCCGGGGAGCACAGAGCCCCAGAGGAAGGAGACAGTCCGATTCTGAAGCAGCCAGCAGAACTGACCACTGCTGAACAGGGAGCTTACCCAGGGGAAAGAAACTTCTTCTGCCTGAGGAAGGTGCCTCGTCTGAGCAGGGGTTTTAAGGGCCAGCTCCTTCTAAAGCTAATTGCGAATCTTGTCCCTTTCAGTCACCCACATTGGATGGGGAGAGGAAAAAATCCCCTATTCCACTCTCCTCTCAAGTTATTTCTAGTGTCACTTGGACACTCTACTCAAGTTTATACTACTGAGGAAAAAGGGGGAAAGTTAAGGGGAAAAAAAGGACTGTTTTCTCATGGTAGCCTGTTAACTGCAGGAGGTTCTTCAACCAGAAAAATCTGGGGCTTTTTATTCCACTTCTTATTTCCACTATTCTGTAAGAGTTTGATTTTAAATATATAAAGACAAAATTCCTCTTTCACCTTTCACTTGTCTAATTAAGAAAATATTAGGAAGGGTCTTACTGAAGCCTCATAGCTTTGTAGTAGAAACAGCCTAAACCCAAGCCCTGTCAGATCAAGAACTGCACATCCTTGTTCATAACCATGAGAACAGGTTGTTCTGTTCTCCAGGGCTTAGGGGTCCTGGGGGCTGGCAGGTCCCATCCCACAGACCCAGCCAGGGAGCAAGACAGCGAGGCTACAGCCCCAGCCCAGGCAGCCCTGGGGCCGGGAGGGACAGCTGAAAATGAGTCCTGGGCTCCCGAGCAGGGGTAGGGGAGGCTCCATGGGAGGCTGGGCAGGGCCAGCAAGGCTTGGTCATGCCCGCAGGGCCCTGGAAACAATTATGAGAACTGCAGTCACTTACTCTACCTGTCAAGATGTATGCTTTAAAATTAGTCTTCTGTATTAAGGGTTTAAGCAGGCTTTCAGAGAATCTTTTCTTCCTGATTTAGTTCTTTTTTTAGCAGGCATTACTGCACCGTTCTGTTTCATGAAGAAATCCTGCAGCAGCATTATGCTCAAAGCAGTAAGTAAGCACTATTCCACCACCAGCAAACTCAAATGATGGAAATCCTGTAATTAGCATACACCATTATACCATCCAAAATGACTGCAAATACTGCTGAAACGACTATGAGGCTGCTGGAACTGAACTACAGGTACCAGCTTGGTCTGCAGGAGTTCATTTGTCTATAACAAAATCTGCTTTCAGAGTCCCCAGAGCCTTTCTCTATAGTATTATGGTGGAGAATAGCAAGTATTCTGCATGATAAATATTGTCAGGCTGCAAGTAATAATTACCTTTGCTAAATCCTTAAGTTCGCTAATTTATCAATCCAGACAAGAAGCTTCAGAGTTGCTACTGAGGTTGAAAGCACCACTTAGCATACACTGCACAAATATCACTAACAGCCAGTGTGAGGATTTTAATGGTGTCTACCTTCCCATCACTGCAACATGTGACTACATCAAGCAGAACTGTACTTCACAGTAATGCTCCAGAGCGCTTAGTACAAAAAGTTAAATAAAGGGCTAAAACTGAAACAAATGAAGAAACAGAGCTCTCTAAAGCAGAACAAAGCTAGTTCATTAAGTAATAACTGTGTGTCTCCAGTTCCTTCTGATACAAGGAGATAGAGCTTCAGACTTCCTCTGTGGGTGTGCTGGGATGGAGTTCATTTTTTTCACAGTAGCTACTATGAAGCTGTGTTTTGCATTTGTGTTGAGAAGAGTGTTGATAATGTGCGTATGTGTTCAGCCGTTGAAAGGCAATGTTTACATTAAGACTTCTTCAGTTTCTCATATTTCTCCTGTCCTCCCAGCTTCTTTTCTACAAGAATGTCAGAAGGGGCGCAGTCAGGACAACTGACCCAAACTGACCAAAGTGACATATCATAGAATCACAGAATGGTTTGGGATGGAAGGGACCTCAAAGACCATCAAGTTCCAACCCCCTGCCATGGGCAGGGACACCTTCCACTAGACCAGGTTGCTCAAAGCCTCATCCAGCCTGGCCTTGAACACTTCCAGGGATGGGGCATCCACAGCTTCTCTGGGCAACCTGTTCCAGTGCCTCACCACCCTCTCCGGGAAGAATTTCTTCCTGATATCCAATCTAAACCTCTCCGCTTTCAATTTAACCTCATTACCCCTTGTCCTGTCACTACAGGCCCTTGCAAAAAGTCCCCCCCAGCTTCCTTGTAGCCCCTTCAGGCACTGGAAGGCTTCAATAAGGTCTCCCCAGAGGCTTCTCTTCTCCAGGCTGAACAAGCCCAACTCTCTCAGCCTGTCCCCATAGCAGATGGGGTCCAGCCCTCAGAGCATCTTCGTGGCCTCCTCTGGACTCACCTCCTCTGCCATCATGCCATCCAACATCATGCTGAGTATATAGGTTTGAGGGGGCAGTTGCCCAGGAGACACAATCGATGTTCAGGGACTAGAGGGGTGTATGTTAGAGGGTTGTGAGTGGTTGTATAATGTGGGTTTTTTTTTCTTTTTGTTGTTCCTTTTTTTTTCCTTTTTCCCTTTTCATTCTATATTAGTAGTAGTAGTAGTGTTATTTTCATTACATGTTATCATTATTAGTAGTACTATTACTCATATTATTAGTATCATTATTTTATTTCATTTATTTACAATTACTAAACTGTTCTTATCGCAACCTATGAGTTCTCTTTATGTTTTCCTCTGATTCTCTCCTTGTCTTTTCCTCCACTGGTTGGGGGGGAGGCGAGCGAGCAGCTGTGTGGTACTTGGTTGCTAGCTGGGGTTAAACCACAACGGTAGGCTTGCTATCATTCCCAATTTTTGACCATTCCCAATTTTTGAGGTATTTGATAGTTTCAAAATACCTTTTAAAACCTCAGTGGTGTTTGTCAGTTATCTTAAGCTCCTTGTTAATAACGGTCCGGTCTAGCTACTCACAGCATTGTGTGCTATCATTCAGAGCGATTTATAAATATGAACTATGCCATATGAATCTGAAGTGCGACGTGCTCTCTGTCCCAAACACTTTAGGCTGAAGAGAGACAGGATACATTAACACAGCCTAAGGTACAGAAAAAAACACAGGTCAGAGGATGGAGTGTGATAAAAGGAAAAAGAGAGAGAACTAATCTAGGGCTGAGATCAGAAATGTATGCAAAAGGTTTTTAGCACAAACAGAGTGAGTTTTGATGGTATCAGATGGATGTTAGAGTGTTTATTAAGTGGGCAAGTGGGGTAGAGAGGGGGGAGAAGAAAGGAGGTGAGAGAAAGTGCAGCAAGCTAACATTAGTGCGAGATGCTGAGGCAGAAGATGAGGACAGTACACCTGTCATTGCGATAGTGACGAGACTGTGACACCAGAAGGAAATGCGAACTAGATTCCCTGTTTGACTCTTTCACTGGTTCTCTGAGAAGGGACAGGGTGGAGAGCTGCAGCAGGGCACTTTGGTGTTCTTTTTCTGCTGTCAACAATCCCTGGTGTGTTTTAGGATGGATTTAGGGGTTCTGTAACTTCATGACCTTTCGGGAAACTTGTCCTGCCAGCACTTGTCAGTGTGAAAAGTGGAACTAATGGCCCAATGGTTAAGCCCAACTCATGCACCTTTCAGAAGCAAAGGGAGGATGGCACAGCACAGATTTAGTTTTGAGTTGTCAGCTGTTCCCTAAGGGTATCGGGGAATCTAAAATTACAAAACTGGAGAAATGTTACCCCTAGCCCCCATTTTCACCACGTCTAGTCTGACCCTGGTAACCCGCCAGGTCTGACAGTTAGACCCCTGTCCTGTTTTCGCCTCTAGAGTTACGTGATTGCTCAAAAACCCTCCAACCCCTTCTCTGTTCACCCCCATTTTTATGCACTGCAAGCATCACAGGCAGTCGCTCGCTGGCTGGGATTTTTGGGTCTGTGCGATGGGCTGACAGGCCTTTAATTTCTCCAGCTGCATTCCATGGGCAAGCTAGGAACTCAAATAAATGCAATGCATAAGCCCTGTTTCACCATAGCAAGACACCCAGCAACGTCTGGATGACAGACAGGAACTGGATCACTGACTGCTGTTGCTACAGGAGTGGAGTGGCACCTCCAGGAGTCAGCTGCAGGTAACCAAAAACACAAGTCCCTTCTGTGGAAAACAGAGTGCAAAGGTATCTGTACCATGCTGCTCCAGCTGCCCCTTCCCGGTGACCAGCCTCTACAGCTTAGTCCCCAGGTTTGTAAATTGTCTGCCTTGTATTACTGCTTCTGCTTGCTCATCCTCTGGATGCTGAAATGGTGAAATGACCCCATATAGCAGCTGCATATCAGCGCTCGGACGTGTGGGTGGATACCTGCTGGCTCTGGGGAGTGCTGAACCAGGGAGTCATGCTCACTGTTGCACAGCATCGAGAGGTCAGCAGGGCAAGTGTTAAACCCAAAGGGAAAGCTGGAGAGGGAAGACAATAACCTTAAGTGGAGGAAGACAATAAATGGCAATGGATGATGCTAGCCCCCCTTACAGACTTCAAGGATGTAATAAAGCTGTAACATCAATTATAATTTTAACTGTTGCTTGCCCTGTATCAATCAGAGTAATTCATTCCAGTTACTCGTGATGCTCAATCTTAAACCGCACTAAATCAAGGTGACCAATGGTGTGAACGGATAAGATGTTTCGCTGCAGGCGCATGAACGGTCGAGAGTGAAAAAAAAATCAATGGTACATTTCAATACAAAAGCCATATGAGCCTTTACTATAGAAGTAATAAGGCATTTATTATTTCAAGAGCCCTGCATTCACAATATCCCCTTTCAAAGAAAACACCCCTTCCTTCCCATTTTTTATGAGGCTAATTTGTAGTATGTCACTACTGTGAGACTTCTGAATATGTTCAGAACAAGACAATAAGAGTAAGCCACAGATGAATGATGTGTAGTAAAAATCAATAAACCTTATAACTAGTCACTAAGGGAACTGATTTTATGCCTATAAAAATAAAACAATTATAGCAATATTAATGGCAGATTCATCATAGTAATATAAAAAGTCCAAGTGTGCTTGTCTGTTGGGAATCTTTAATTCATCCTTCTGTACTGAGTATTCACAAGGTAGGAGAAATGGAACCGACTTCAAGAACATGATTTAACTTGTAGTAGTTCACATGATTTAACTTGTAGTAGTTCACCCTGTAACAAAAAAAAAAAAAAAAAAAAAAACACTCACAAAAAAACCCAAACACAAAACAAAACAAACAAACAAAAAAAAAACCACCAAACCACCCAAACAGAAAACCAAAATAACCAGTAAAACTTGAAAAAACAGCTTTGACAATCAATGTAACTGGGATATGCAGGAAAGGACAAAAGTTAAAGCCTCAAAAACCTGACCAGTAAATCTGATTTTGTTTCATGTCATGATTAGTGATGTCATAGTACAGTGTGCTGTGTTAACCACACGGTAACAGAACAGGTGATACAGCCACATAAAGTTTTTTTTTTTGTGGTAACGCCAGTTAAGCACAGTAAGGGACCCTGGGTTTTTTTTAATCGACAGGTCCTCTGATTTTAGACATCTATTCATTTTTTGGGTGGAGGGGGGTGTTAATACAATAGGAAAAATTTGCGTATGATTTATAACACACAAAGCTGCTCTAAAACAGGTATTAGAGATTTAAGTTCCACTCATACCATCCAAGGTGTTAGGATGGGCCTTTCTCGAGCCTATCGGGGTCAATCGCAACAGGTCCGCTGCCCCCTGGTTGGGCCCCGTGTCTCCGGCTGGGAGAGGACAAGACGAGGCCCTGCAGGGAGGCAGGGGACGGCCGTAGACGCTCACTGGCCACTGAGCCCCAGGGAGAACCACCGGGGACACCGACTAGGAGCCGCGGGGTGGCTGCAGCCTCTGCCAATTCCACCTACGACACATCTTTCAAAGTGGCCCATAGACACCAAGCAAGTACAAAACCAATGTTGTTTTTTTTTTTTTGCTTTTTTCCTTTTTTCTTTAAATTCTGATTGCCAAATTATTTAAGGCAGGTATAAAAATGAAAGCATTCGATATACATTTTACATAAAATAAACTAGATTACAGCGTAAAACAAGTAACCAGGCAATGGCATTAAAGTCTCTCTTCTAAAACGGGGTATTTGTAAACATTAAAAAAAAGACTGCAGGACTATTCAAGTAATAGAACAATCACAGATGTCTTCTGTATGCAGGCTATTAGGTTATCTGCCATACAAGATTATCAAAAAAGACATTTCATTATTCACAGATGCTCATTATCTCCATTTAAAATCTATACATTATATACAACACAGTTTTTGTGGTACTAGAATCCCCATGCCTTCCAAAGGTATATTTTTCACAATACACAATTACAATGAAACAGTGAATACAGTAACATTTTACACTGATGCATCTTAATAGGAGCCACCAAATAGACGTCTACATTGTACCAAAGTGTCACAGTTAGCCTCTCTGAGAGCTTGTGGGAAATACCAGAAGGGTATGCAAGGTTCAGGCACACTGATACATAACATTATTTATTTACAATTG
>NW_010262094.1:0-179406 GCF_000690775.1 Eurypyga helias | reverse complement strand
GGGGGGGAAGGGGGGGCTGGGGGGGCACCCCCTCTCCAACACTCAGGCGCTGAGAGCATCTTCTTGATGCGGGACTGCAGCGAGGGCTGGGGGTGGGAGAGGGAAGAGGACCCAGGCAAGGGGGAAGGGATGGAGACCCCAGGCTGCTCTAACAGCCCATTGGTGTAGCCCCCCAAGCTCCAGCTACCTCAGAGCAGGCATTGCCTGGAGTTGGGCAGTGTGGCAGGCCCCTCCAGCCTCCTCCACTATCTGGGTGAGCCTGGGATGAGCACCCATCTCCCATAGAGGCCCGGAGGGACTGATTTTGGCACGCGTGGGTACCAGGGTGCCTGATTTTCCGCCGCCGTGATGGGAAAGCTCTGGATCCAAGGCTGTGCCAGCCAGAGTGTCAGACACACAATTAATTACTGCAGCCCCAGAGCCACAAACGTGCTAAATATGCTGTCGCCGTAGTGCATGGATAACAGCAGCCCTTTGCAAAGTGTTTCTTTCTCCTTTTTTATTTTTTTTTTTTTTCCAGTGCAAGAGACAACAATTGCAGGGAGCACACGGCTTTCCGCTGCTTGATTAAGTCAGCAGCGAAGACAAAATGTGCCTGTACAGCTCAGGCTTAAGGAGGGATTTGAGTGCGTGTTAGGTACAAATTAGAAAATGGATGTGATTTAATCACAACAAATCTAAACAGCCCTGCTATGGAAACCCTGCCATCAAAGAGGTCTTTTTCTTAAATGTGGATACTAGGGATGGATACAGTCCTGACAAAGGAACAATGTGCTTGTGGATGAATTGATAAAGCAGGAACAGAGAAAAGACTGGAGAAAGCCTGATGTATACCAGATAAGTTATCAGCTACAGAAGGAACGGCTTCCTTTCGTAATAATGATTTGCAAATCAGTTCACAGTTCTGGTTGCTGCCGTGGCTGGTTACTATAGTACAGACAGAGCTGCTTCTGTCAGGCCTGGGATGCTGTGCAGGCAGAAAACCAGGCACAAACCCTGCGTGAGAGAGGGTGAACGGGTTGTTCGGAGGAGCCCAACTGAATGCAGCAGACAAAGAGGAGCGGGGGGAGAAGGGATGGTGAGCCCAGGCCTTCCTGCAGGTGTGCACAGTGGGTCGGGCTGAGTCCCAGGCTGTAAAATACTGTACGCTGGAGCGTTACTAATCTGAGCACTTGGGGACTGAGCCACCAGTTTGAGGGAGGGATTGCCACCTCGAACACGTCATCTTTGGTTGTGCTGTGGAAGTGCTTCCCTAAGGAGACAAAGCACAAGACCGAAGAAATGCTAATGTGCGGGGCACTGGGAGTGCCTCGGTAACAGGGTCAGAGCATCACGCCCAGTAAGTGGGTGCTGAGCCTGGTTTCTGCTGGGAACTGGGAGCCCCAAAGCAGGAAGGCTTCCAGCAGAGCACGGCTGCACTCCTGGGAATTCTCAGAACTCTCGGCCAGCCACTTCCTCCAGCTCTTATCAGCGCGCCGTTAATCTTTGGCATCGCAACAGGAGTTGGCACCTTCCGTTCCAAGTGCAAGGTGCATGTCTTTGACCTTGCCATTTCCGCCATAAACACCCAGCAAGGTGTAAAGCCTCGGTGTATCGGCACCCATCTTGGGGCACCCGTCTGCATGAGCTTCGCCCCTGGGATGGGAGCAACACCCAGCTAACAGGGCATTACTGTAGATGCAGCAGATAGGTAGCTGCAGGTCATGGGAGAAGAGAAGGACACGATGGAGAATGGACTATTGGCCTTTTAGATAGGCTCCAAGAGCAGCAGCATAATTGCTGCTGGTGTGTAAAGTACAGCCAGGTGAAAATTAAATCCAGAATATTAAGATTTCCCTTTGCTTGTCCTGGGAATCCCAAATTTAGTGCCTGTGACCAGTCCCACCTACTTGTACTGAAGATGAATTTGCCCCTCTCCCTGCACAGGGACCTGCTTGGCCACAAACCAAAGCGAACAGTGCCCGTACACTTTGTCCTTCCAGAAATGATTAAGACAACACAACAGAGTAGGCAGTTAAAGGAGGAGCTTGGCCATGGGAAAAGAGGGATGGTAGTGCAAGATCCATCATCAGCAGGCAGGTGGCCGTCCTGAGGAGCAGGAGGGCTCAGGAGACCTGGGGAATGTTGATGGATTGGGGCACGTAGCAGAGACCACTCCACAGCTCACTGAAGCAGACGGTGGTCATCTCTGAGTGTCTGTGGGCACCACCAGGCTGAGATGCAGAGACAAGGGAGAGTGGGAGACATGGGAGCTTCTCATTTGCCATTTTCATCCATGCACAGTAAACCTATTATTTTGAAGGCATTTTCCAGGGTGCAGCTATCTTCCTTGACCTCTGCGAGATCTGGCTGATCCTGATCTCAAGATGAAAGATAGCCACCTCACGGGCCATGAACACCCGTCCGTGAGATTAGGCTCTGAATTATTAATACAATCAATGACTACCTCTTTTCATCCTAGAAGAGGCACAAAGGAAAACTACAGGGGGCCTGGAAGGGAGGGAGGATTCTCGAGCAAAGAGGGGAGAAGTCACCAGTGGGAACTGGTTTTCTTTGGGTGGAAATACCTCCATTGTCAGTTTTATTTTGGAGGTGGGAACAACAGCACCATTCAGGAGGTGACAACCCAGCTGCATTGGTAGGGCTGATGGTGGCACTGAGAACCCTGCCTTGGGGACCGTGTCTCTGGGGAAGAACATCCTTCCTTCCAGCCCCTTGCCTGCATTCAGTGCATCGTGGGCTAAACCAAAACAGGGTCTGCAAGAGCCTAAACTGCAGAGCTAAAGCATGTGGGACCGTCGCGGGGAGGGAGGGCTGGGGAGCAGAGATGTGTTTATCCTTCCAGTGCCAAAAGAGACCCACATCTATGCTGGGTAACCCACGAAGGGAGGTGAGACCTGATGCCCAGGCAGGTGACAGAGCCTGTGTTTTGTGGGGTGAATTTAGCTCTCCATGGGGTTTCTTCACGATGGGGAGGACATGGATGTCTCCAGACTGGAGCCCGGCAGTGAACCAGAGTGGGATGGACGGCAAGGCTGTGCGTTTGCAGCCTGGAGCATGGTAGCCTTTCCTTCCCCCTCTCCCCTGTGAGTGTTTCATTGTGGAAATGCTGCCAACATGTGCTGTTGGGTCTCTGTTCCAGCCTTCCCACTTTTCCTTGGCTTGGGCGTGACCCACCTATTGGGACATATCAGTGAATTTGGTTCCTTTCGGCTCCTTTCCCTGTTGCATTTGGGAGGAAGGTACCATGGTCCCATCCTGATTAAGGACCAGGGAAAAGGCACAACTCCCCAGTTGGAGCCCAGTGTAGAAAATGAAGCCAACTGGAAATCAAAAATAAAATACAATCTTCACTCAATTTTTCAAGGGTTTAAAAAAAAAAAAAGCTATTGTGCTAGTAGAGCTGTTCTTTCTGGGTAGATAATGCAAAGCATTGCTGCAGAGCTGGCCAAAATGTCTGAGAAATATTTTTGTCCTCAATTTCATTAAAGTTTGTATGAACATGGCAAATAAGATAAGCAAAGAAGTGTTCAGTTTCAACTGTGTAGTGCTTTGTGATCGCAAACAGATTCTGTAATCCCTACCCAGGGGGGTTCAGAGCTGAATTTAGCTTGTTTCAGAGCATAAAGTTGAGCTCAGCCAAGACTGCTCTCCTATTCTGTATGATCCTCATCTGCGCTCTGGTCACACGAGAGACCTCTGGAAGCCAGGCTGTGCAGCCAAGCAAAATCTCACGGATGCATCAGCTGCCCTGGCTGGGGACTAAGCCTCCTTTTTTCCTATACAGCCATTTGTTAATATTCTATCTATTGCTTTTAAATTGACTCTTGAAGCATCAAAACCTGATACGGGTTCAACTGCAGCCTCAACAATGCACAGCATGGCTGCTGAGGAATGCCAGAAGTCCTTTCTGTCGCCAGGTATTGCTAGAGAAAATATTGAAGCTTTGATTCAACAGAGAATTTGTAATTCTGCCACACCAGGAGTTCACCGCTGCTGAAAAGCTGCCTGTGGGCACCTCGCTTGTCTGCCGGAATCCCTGGTGAAAACTGTGAAGATCTGGCAAAGGTACTATGGAAAAGGCTGTTGAGCTTCACGTCTCTGAGCATCAGTCCGTCAGTGGCTGCAACCAAGGGGTCCTCCTCACCATGTCTAAGAGTGAGCATTTATGGGCTCTGACCTGGTCAGCGGTGTCCTCTCCTAAGTGGGACCACGTCCCATGGGCAATGGCAGGATCCCGAGCAGGTGAAAATATTCCTCCTCCCTCACATGTGCTTCTAAACCATCTGACTTCAAGGTATTTGCAGCAGGCATGGGAGTTATCCCTTGGGTTCACTGTGGCTGTGCCATGCTTAAATTCGGGCATGAGTTAAAATACCTGGCTGAGTGGGGGCCTTAGCGTAACGTTTAGAGCAGAGCAGCCCCTGTCAGTTGGACGGACTCAATGGAGCGATGCGATCCGCAGGAACCATTAAATTCAGTGCCAGGCTTCACACAGATAAAGCTACAGAGACAGAGAGATGGACAGGAGTCAAGTGGGTCTGGGCTTCTGGGGAGCAACCTCAGCTGCTCACGGTCTCTGCTGTCACTCCCTGACTTTACATCACAAGATGGAAAAAGCAAAGGATATAAGGTCGGTGGCAAGAGGATGCGCCCTCAGCAAAAATAACCCCTCACTGTGGTAGGGAGCTCTGCCTCCATTTCCAGGCAGCTGTTAGATTACAGAAACATTTTTATATCATTACCTCTCCGAGGGCAATCTGCAAAGAGTAGCTTGGGGAGGCATTTGGGTTTTATGTGAATTTAGGTTGCAGTTTGCAAAAGTGCTTCATTCCTAAAATGCTGATTAGGTTTCCTGCAGAGACTGGTGCATTAGGGGTAAGTCTGGCTAATAAGTCTGTAAAACGTGAAGACCCCGAAGAAGCATTAAACCATTAATACCACTGGGTGAAGGCGTCTAAGACCCTTCTCCTCCAAAGCAGCTTTTCTGCAGCCTGCGTGCAGCCCGCCCCGGCAGAGAGGTTAGCCCAGCATCCCCATCCCCAGCAGCCCCACTGTGCATGGCTGCAGTGTCCCCCTCCCCGGGGGACCCTCCCCTCGCTGTTGCCAGTGGCTCGCTATCGCTGGCTGCTCTGCTTCAGTGCCTCCTCGCCGGGGGAATACAAATTGGGCAGCACTGAAGCATATGGAGGGGAAGAATGCTCAGCTGTGATTTTTGGGATGGGTATTATACAAACCCAGCCACCAGCACATCACCTTTTCAAAGGCTTCAAATCCGCTACAAATTGCTTCTGAATGACAATGGGAATCTCTCGCCCTTCACAAAGCCCCCCATATTAGCATCTTTATTGGAATAAACCAGCTAATTTTTCCAGTTGGAGGGCTGGTCTGGAGAATCCCTAATTCCAATTAGATGGATATTCATCAGCACCCTGACGCTTGCGGGGCAGCAGGGAAGGCTGCTGTCTGGTCCGGTGAGTGGCTCGCCACCTGCCCAAGTCTGGATCAGAGACAAAGAGAAGGGGAGCACCCAGTCCCGAGGGCCCACAGCAAAGCAGGACATCGCAGGGACTGAGGGGTCCTTTTAATCCTCCGTTTGTTCTTTGTGGCATTTGGCAATTCCCAGGCACAGGGTGGGGAGGGTGAACCTGTGAGTGCAGGAATAATGATAAATCTGTGCCCTTCACTATCACTCAGGTCCCTGTATGACAAATACACCTATGGCTAAGCCAGGCTGACTGACTGCAGCTGGACCGAAACACTAATGGAGCAGGAGATACCGTCCGTCTGGCTGTCCGTTCTGAACAACTGCATGGCAGCTTGTCATTAGGTTCAGCATCTGTCTTGTAAAATAGTTACTGGGATTTCTCCAAACCAAGGGCTGATGCCTTGCAGTTAGCAGTCTTGCAAAGATGAAATTTCTTTGCGTCTAACAATAGATTCCATAAAGAAAAAGGAAAAGAAGAAGAGAAAAGCCAAACTCCAGAAATATAAATAATCCAGATCTAAAACTTGATGAGCTTGCAGGTGAGCAGAGCTCGTTTCTCCCTGTGGATTGAAAATGTGAAGACTTGGAAGAGCTTTTTCCTACATGCATGCTCCCTGGAGCAGTGTTTATTCGGGCATTCACAGTGCAGCATTGGGATGGCTCAGGACTATCCCAGCACAAAGAACCCCGAGCTATAGCCCCAGCACCAGCCATGCTGCAGAGTTATCAGAGGGAGTGAGGAGAATCATAGAATCATGGAATGGTTTGGGTTGGAAGGGACCTTAAAGATCATCTAGTTCCAACCCCCCTGCCATGGGCAGGGACACCCTCCGCTAGACCAGGTTGCTCCAAGCCTCATCCAGCCTGGCCTTGAAGACATCCAGGGATGGGGCAATGGGCGATGTGCCTTTTTGCCTTTCGCAGGCATCATGCATCTCTGACCTGTGGCTCTGACCATCAGCAGGACATCAATTCCCCTTTGTTTTTGTGTTTAACTCTTGGATTTAACCCATGGGGCGCAGTTGCCCAGGCGCAATCAAGTCTCTGTGGTGTCACTTGCAAGGGACAGGTCCTTCGGATTGTATTCTCTTACAAGGTCAGACTCGGTGTAGGAATTCTGAAAATGTCTCATCTCTGTGCTGAGCAAATATAGCCCGAAGGCAGAGTGGGGCTAGTTTTGACACCGTCTGTCTAATCACCAGAACAGCGAAAGGCCGCCCCAGGTGTGCGACATGGGAGCAAAGCTGGAGACTTCACAGCGGTTATCCATGCTCTGTCCCTCCCCGTATGCCATGTTCCAGGCAAAGCAGCCAGCCCGTGCCAGGTTGCTGTCTCCATGCTTCCCCCGTCCGATATCGGCTCAGCCTCTCCTGCGGTGTTGCCTGGGAGCAGCTTGCTGCCCTTCGTGCAGAGCCCCAACCGCCCGGTGTGACAGGCCTGTTCCTGATCTCCCTCCCGCCTCCTCCCAGGGTTAATGGAAACAGGAGATGGGCTGCCAAAATGCCAGTAAACAAGGCTCAGCTGCTGTGGGGGGAGAGGGTCAAAGGACAAAAATGAGGACAAGTCTGTACGCAGCCCCCGGCGGCTGCTGCCACCTGTCCCAGCCCCAGGATGGAAACGGCTGCTTGACTCTCCCTTCCTCCCATGGAAGGTATCACCCTTTCTCTAGGCTGTGCTTAATTGGGCTAAAAAATGATTCATTGTATTTGGGAGGGGGTTTCTTCTAACCCTAGACCTAGCTCATAAAGGTCCCGTGGATGCAAGTTGTCTCCTGTTTTTTTTCCTAAGGCTTCCTGCTTAGGAGGGGCTTTGCCCCAGCACATGCGGAGCGGTGCCCGTCACCCAAACCGCCGGGCTATCTTCCTGCCCGGTGCAACACAGGCAGCTCGTGAGTCTGAACCATGGGGCTGCAGGCTTTGCGATCACGAACGAGCCCTGCTACGGACTTACTTAGGGTGGGCAAATTCTGTTTGGGAATTGCTTCGCCAGCCGCTGACAGGCAGCCACTGCTGGGGTGGGAGCCTTGCTAAGACTATGGGCTTTCCTATCCCTTCCAAGTGCTCCCATCCCAAGTATCAACCATCTTTCAGCAGTTCTCTGGTGATGGGATTAATGTGCATTAGGAGGTTTTGTTCTCCTCTCTCCCAGGGAGGATCAAATGCAGTGAAATATCTAATTTTGCTGGTTGCTTTTTGAAAAATGTGTGGTATGTGTTAACGTTAGAAAGGCAAGGTCAAAGGAGCGGGACCATGGGACACAGGGTTGGAAAAACCCTTTTAGGACATGGAGTTCGGTCCATGTTATCGTAGCCTTATTTGCACTGGTTTAAAAGTAGTGCCGTTGTTTACCCTCAGCACGTGCTGCAAGGCTGTTCCTGGATCACAACCGGTTTCTGTGAAGAAACGTTGAAGAAAAGCTGTGGGTCTTGTGTCACTTGTCCTTCAGCACAAGGCCAAACCCTGTACCAGCTCAGCACGAGCTCTGTCTCCTGCACTCGTGGGCATTATCCTTTCTGGGGAGGTTTCCCAGGAACACAAATCATTGCTGATATTTATCCCGGAGTTTTACGTTGGCTATTTAGGCTGGAGGAACATGAACTCAAGTTTGAGCAGTGTTTCAGCAGAAATCAGCACTGAATGGAGACCAACTTCAGTTTGTAGGAGACTGCTATGGGAGGGTTTAGGAAGGATGTTGAGAGTGTCATATCCAGCTGATATTAAACCTGTCCAGCATTGGGCTGGGCAGGTTTAAACACCAAAAGCCATTTTGCCAGCACGAATATGTGAAGTACCTTGCTGTTGGCATCAGATACAGCTGTCAACTAAGCCCTTGGACAGACAAAGGGTCTCGTGTGACATCCCTACCAGCTACCTCCGGCACTCTTGGATTCCCCACTGATCTATGACCCATTTTCTTTATGGGGCTAATGCCTCTAGTCTGATCCACTTGAGCTCAGAGTCATCTCACCCCAAAACTGATGCTCATGTGGAGGCAGAAGAGTTTTTAGGTCAACTGCTTGAGGATAATTTATGCTAGCTCTTCTAGTTTGGTGTGTACTCCAGAGAGCTCTGGAGAAGTCCCCTGATAGCGGTGCCTCCCATATTGCTTTTCTTGGCTTTTCCCTCCTCAAATTCATCCTCCTTCTTGGGTTTCAGTCGTGCTGGGGTGGGTTGGGTGTCCAAAGGGTGTTGCACCTTCCTTCAAGCAGACGTGACACTCAGCAGTGACTAGAGGTGAACAGCAGGTGGATCGGGGTCATGCACATGCCCTGTGGCTTGAAGTGAGTGCCATACTGAATGGTGAAAATGGGAGGGTTATAAACCCTTTCAGGAAACAGATTTGCAGAGACGAGAGTTGTTTTACAAGCAGTGGGGTGAAATTAGTGGTAGCAATGGCAGAAACACTGTTTTTGTGGTGAGGAAAACAGTGTGTGGATGACGCCAATACGGCTCGACCAGCATCCTGCAAGACTTCTGAGTAGTTTGTTTCACTTTGGCTGTTGGCACCATCTCCCAGACATACTCTGTTTGCTAGTGATTTTAGCTGAGTTTTCAGAAGCCAGGCCTCCAAAATCAGTGTTGTTGCTGAATCAGGGGTAGATTTGCCAGAAATGCCTGGACTCAAACCTGAATGTGAGCTCTCTCCAAACTGTCCTGGGCGAGAGCTGATGTCCCACCTAAGTCATCAACTATAGATGGAATGAGGATGGCAGTGGATGGAGTGCCATGCTGGTATTGGACAGTGTCTTAGCTGCAGGTTATGTTTTATGAGTCTTCTCTCCCTGTAGCATGAGTGTTGTTGGCTCCAGCTCCCTCATGCTTAAAGTTTTAAAGGCTTGATTGATACTCGACGGGCACCCCTGGGCATTGTGCAGACCCTTCTCCAGCCCTTCTCATAGCAGGGATGCCCTTCCTATGTCGGTTATGCTCTTTGTGCCTGCAGAGCCCCAGCTGCACTGTGGGATTAAAATTAACTGCGGTGGACACTTCGGGGTGCAAACGTGACCTGGGATGGTGTCAACCCAGCAAACTGCACAGGGCTTTAGGGGATGAAGTGACAGAGCTAAGATGAGAGTCTGGCGTTGCAGGGATGGAGTACAGTCACCCCAAAACCCTAAAGGCAGATGGGGCAGCGAAGGGAAACTACTCACACCAGCATTTGCCAGGATGCTGTGATTAGCAGCCATGACTCTGCTTGTGGGAGATTTCCATTTGCAAAGTTACGAATGCACTGGCAGGAGGGAGCCGGCCACCAAAAGCTGGATTTTTCAACTCTTAATTATCAAGATCACATTGCATTTACGTTGGATTTTCCTCCTGGCGTGTTTTAATGTCATTGCAGTTGTGTTTGTTAGGATGTATAGCTGGTATGAGCACGGATGAGCACTGGGAGAATTCCCTCTACAGAACATGCTCTTTTTCCGAACAGGCTGTTAATGCATTGCTTGTTCACAGCAGCGTATTTCTGGAAGACAAGCAATTTTCTTCCCTTTAAAAGGACTTGGGGGAAAAAGGACCATCATTTCCAGGCAGAAATTTTTCTGAGGAGGATATTTTTGTGCCTGGCTAAGGAGAGACATGAAAAGGTCAAAGAAAATTAAAATCACATGCTCAGAACATTTCAGGGCAGGTGTTTTTCCTAAGTCAGAATGCAGTCTTTGGAGGGTGTATCCCAGGATTTATGCTCCTCCTAACATTTCACCTGTTGCACTAGTACTGGAGGGCAAATGATTTCATAACTCTCAGCTGCCTGGCTTCCCTGGACCCAACTCAATAACTTTGCTTTAAACTCGTAGCAATTTTTGCAGCTAGAACGAAGCACTCTGGTCTGGCTGCTCATCTCTGCATTTCACTTGGCATGTAGGCTACGGATGAGGAATGCACAGAATTTCCTTTTCCACCCCGTCAGATCCTCTGTCTTGAGCCTGGCCCAGCCCCAAGAGCACAACGGATGCAGCTGGAGAAGGGCAGGTCCAATCTTGCTGCTAAGCCCCAGTGACACTTAACCTCCTCTGCTGTGCGATCAGCCAGCAGCTGGAGGTGGATGCTAGTAAGTGGTCAAGCATCAGCTGCTGTCTGTTGAAATGGGTCGTTTGTGAAGGAAGAGGAGTTTGTTTCCCGTGCTGGAGGAGGTAATAGAGGCTAGGGGTCTTGTGGGAGAAGGAGGAGATGATCTTGAATCTGGATGAAGGTGGTGTCCTGATTTTGCAGCTTGATTTCCGTGTTGGTATTGGCCTACTTGAGTAGGTAATGGGAATGTAGGCTTTCCCTCTGCCTGCTAAAGATTGCTGCCAGCAGTCTTGTCCCAGTGTGAAAACTGACTGCAACTAATTGTCATTTCTTAGTGTTGGCAGTAGGTGGTAATCAATAGGGAGCTTTAAGCTATCCAATAACGAGACCAGTTAATCCCTTAGGTTGCTCCAGGAAAGGTGTTAGGGAGGAAGGTTAGCTCTTTGAGGCAAACTGTCTTCTCAGTGACACCTATGCTCTGTGAGACAAAGCTTTCCCACAGGTCTGTTAGCTTGGCCTTGGTTGCAATGGGAGCTGTAAACATAGGATCAAATTCTGTCTTATCTCATCCCTAAAAATTATTTTTCTTGGCCCGGAATGGAACACTAACTGGCTTCTTTCCTAAAGCAGCTGTACAGCAGAGTTTTTTTTTCCTTGAGCTTAGGAACAACTCAAGATGGGTAGAAAACTGCTATTGCATCACTGATACAGAAATAACTATAATTCACACCATGTACCAAGATACTGGAGTCTGATTACTAACAGCGATGGCTCTACTGGTCAAAGCTATCTTTATTGCATCAGGAAAACAAGTTTTACCCTAAGGATGCTGCCTAAAAATGAAGAAGGGGGGTTGGTTTTGTTTGTTTTGTCTTTTTTTTTTTTTTTCTTTTTTGCCCCCTCCTGTGGAATCATCCCAGCAAACTGTATAAATTGCTGGAAGAAAGTCAGACTTCAAAAGGCATTAGAAAATATCCTCTTCCTTCCCAGATCATAGATTTCCTTTATTGGAAGAACAGTGCCTTGAAAATGGCCTGTAATGAAATTTGCTGTTTAATTAGTCTTCACTTTATTTATGTACTTAATTTTGCTGGAACAGTTACAGACTACTCAGGTTGAGGGAATTTCCTTACCTTAAGATTTTGAGGACTGTCAAATGTTCTTTCCCAATTTTGCTAGGAGGTCTTCCTTGGCTGTGTAGAGGCAGGTTTGCCTAATAATGTTTATTACCTTAATCAAAATATTGATAAAGACCTCTCTTAAATGAAGTGCTGGCTAGGCACTGCAATGAAGTAACCGTTAACAAAACCTACGGTCTAAACTAGGAAGGAACTTTCCTCAATCATTCAGCTTTGTGTTCCGAATGGTGTTGTTATCTTGCTATTCAGTCACCATACCGATCTCAACTCTCACCTGAATTTTTTGTATCAAAAATAAATCAAACGTAATTTCTGGAGAGAATTTTTTCAGGCTTCTCTCTCCAGGAAAAAAAAAAAAGGAAGGAATCCAATCTTCATTCTCCTACATGTTGCTGTCTCTGGCCTATTGGCCAATTATGTTTGGTTAGATTTAGTTTAACCCAAAGCAATTGTCAGGTCACGGTGACTCTGGAAACAATTTTTTTTCTCTTTTTAACTGAACTGTTCTGTTCTTCTCTTTCCCCCAGTTGCTATAAAGCAAAAGGCTTCAGTTTTTTTTTTTTTTTCCCTCTGGAGATCAGCAGCAGCATGCAAAGCAAGTGCTGTGCTAATAAAATCCTGTCCTGGTTTAATCCAAGCAGGGATTTCGGTTAAACTCTGTTTGTTCAGTGACCCCCTCAGCACAGAATTGCCCTGGAGATGGCTTGGGCTATGGGACGGCCCTGGGGAGATGGGTTTGGGGGCTGAACCCAAGCGGTGGTAACCCAGTGCTGGCATTATCCCCAGCTCCCGATGCTTTGTTGGCTATGGAGAGGACAGAGCAGAGGGGAAAACGTATCGCTGGTTTCCTCTCTCACCGGGAATAGCTTTGTGATGTGAACACCCACCACAGCAATGCCCTTTTGCCCTCTACGCCGTGTTGGGGATGCTGAGAAGGTGATGGAGAGGAAGGGAGGGTGCTGCCCCTCTTGAGCTGCCATCCTGCTGCTGCTCAGCAGAGCATCCTGGGGCCTGAGCGCCTCGCGTGTGCTGTGCCGTCTCATCTGCAGCAGGCAGGTGAGAGCACAGCCCACCTCGCCAGCGCACGGTGTGGAAAATTCCCTCCCAGACTCTGAAGCATGCTGCAGTGATGCAGGATGTATAAAATGGACAGCTTGTGAAGTGTTTCCTCATAGGATAATCGGAGGAAGTCGTCGTATTAAATATCCATTTGTGTCATTAGCCTTTTATTTGGTGCTTTGTCCAGACATCCTGTTTGCTTCCCCTTTGAAGTAATGAATATATTTCCTGTGTGCCAGGTCCGATCCAAAGCTCCCGTGTAAAATTGAGGCACTAAGCCTCGTACTCAGTGAGGAAATACATGTCCAGAGTCACCTTGTGTGAAGAGTTTTGGGGTAAATCTAGAGCAGTGTTTATTGGATGTCCTTAAAGCCACGCTCCTCTCCAGAGGAGTTTATAGCTACCTGCTCCCTGTGGTACAGTGGAGAAGTTTCTGGCATTAGAGACCTCACACTGCTGTGGTGGGACATGACAGCAATATCACTGTGTCATCCTGATGGGTTCAGAGGATGTTCCAGCTCCCAGGGTGCACAGAGCAAAGGCTGAGCCATAAATCTGTGTATTAGGAGGTGTCAGGTGCAAAGAATCAGGATCTCTCCGTCTTTAAACCTGGGAAGTGGCAAAGCTGCTCCACATCCCTCTCCCTTCTTCCTTGCAGTTCTCGCTGGAAAAGGTCCTGCTGTCTTTTATGCAGGAAGCATCAGTGTTCAGCTACTTGTTAGCAGTAATTTCTTTGTACTTGCTACCTTAGTCATCCTCAGGGGTTGAACCTGGCATCCTCCCAGCTAGCAGCAAAAGCCACTCTGTTTCTAAATCTGTATCTGGTGGAGGCTTTGTATATAGGGCCTGGAGGTATGCCATACCCTAATGAGTAGATTATAGCCACATCCACCATACACATTCAATACCATGAAGGATGCTGTGCTAGTGTGTGGGATCCGGCCTCAAGAAACAGCTGGAGGAGCTGTATAACCCCTTCAGATGCCTTTTCACCCTTGACTGTGGTAGGGAGGGTAACCAACTAGTTTTAGCTATCAAACAAGTGCTAGCCTCTTTCGCTGCCAGGTTGGGAAGGGTTAATTAGGGAAGCACAGCCCCTGAGGACTAGGACTGTTGTTCCATGCAGATTGGCTTGTTCTTGTTTCTTCTATCGATCGCAATCACTCAGAGCTGTGCCTGTAACAAACTGCCTTAAATCATTGCAATCATAATAAGCACACCTTGGTAAATAATGCATGAGATGTCCGTAAGCCTATGTTCATTAGAAGGAAGGTGCATATAGAGCGTGGTAATCATCTGGGCTTGAGAGGGGGCTTGGCCGGTTGGACTGAGATGTAGTAGCTGCTGGGCATTGGCCCCGAACTGAGTTGGGTTTCAGGCGGACTCCCCAGCCCCTCAAGATGTTGGAAACGTAGACAGGCTCCTTTTCACGTTCATGAATTTTGCACAAGATGTTGAAAATGCCTTCAAGGTTCACAGCATAATACAGGTTGGGCGGAAGTGGGCTTGTGGCAAATCTCCAAATAGCATAATAGCAAGGCATCACAATTAATAGCATTTAATATATCTTAATGACAACAAAACACATAGTGGGTAACAAGTTTTGCTGTGAAAGCCTCGTAGCCAAGTTAATGGTCTGGATATTAGAAGGCTTTGTTTTAAAATGCAAATTAAAAATGCTTAGTTTTCCATTTGTCTTGAGAGCAGAGTGATGTTAAACTGTGGAGCTTCTTTAAGGCAACTTGTCTGCTCAGGCTGGGGGTTGGGGTAGTCCTCGGCCAGACCCCACGGAGGGCAGGCTCAGGTGTTGTAGCCTTCATTAGAAGGTTCCCAGGGCAAACTGCAGGGAAAATTAGCTAGGCAGTAATTTCCACTTCCCTTTCATCCTTGGGAGACGATTATTATTATTTTTGGGTTTTTCATTGTTAAAGGACAGGGATAAGGACAGTTTGGCTTTTGTATGGTTAGAAGAGATGGGAGTGGAGGCTGAAGCATTCCTGGTTCTATCAGACAGCTGTGGATGGTGATGGGTCATTTCACTCCATTATGGTTTCTGGCAAGTGAGCATTACAGGGTGTGCGAGGGCATCGTTTCTCGGTGATGACTTCATTTGGCTGTCTAAACAAACAGCCGTTCCTCACCAGGTGCAAAGGGCCTTGTATTTGGTTTTTTTCCTCCACGAAGGGAAAAGAAATACCTAGAGTGAAAATAGCTCCAGCGGACTGTATCTGCCTGACAGCCGTGGTGGTCTCCACCTCCCGCAAAACAGCAGCGACGTGAGCCGCCGCGGGGAAAACTCACTCGCCTGTGCTCAGCCCCGATGAGTGGGTTCAAAAGCCTGCACCCCCAAACTCGTAGACCTTCTGTTCACAGTGGTCTGGGTTGTCTATGTCCAAGATGCAGGTCTGCTGAGTAGCACCCACGGTGGGTTGAGTAAGGCCTGAGCTTACACAGGGCATGAAGGTCTCGTAGGAGCCGTTGCTGAGCCCCTGGAGGTAGGTGCTGGAGGGATGGCTGAGGCTCTGGCATGCTTGATCCCGCTGAGGTTGACTGGGCCCTCCTAAAACACAAGTGTGGGAACTGATCGTGTGGATGATGTCTGAGTCTGGCCTCAGGAATGGCTGAAGAGACGAATCTGGCTGGTAACTCAGTTACACAGCCCACTTCTAGCTGTCCTCCTGCACCCCATCCTTCTCTGCTGCACCTCCTTCCATCCGAATGCTTACCCTGGCCATGCAGCCAGCCTCAGTGGCCCCGCTTTTCTTGAAGTCAGGAAGTGGAAAATTTGGAAGTGCCAGGGAATCTGTGTCCCTGGAAGGAGATGTCCTCTTTGAGAGTGCCAGGGGATCAGCTGACCTAGAACGCCTCAGCCTTACTTCTTACTGAACCAAACCAGAGCGTTTTATAGGTGCAAACAATTTAAAGTTACTTCAGCTCCCTAAGTAGGCCACATCTTGGATAAATTCAAAACCCCAGCTCTCCCGTTGGCAGCCACATCTTAAACTTTCATTAAACCGTTCTACCTTCATCTCTAAAGGTGTATTTTTGTCCTTGATACCCTTCCTGGGAGGCTGTTGCAGAAACTCGCAGCTGGTGGTTACAGTTAAACATAAGGAAGAATAGTAAAACCTTCCCTCTCCAAAAATACATTTCTGAGTGTCAAGCTCTGTCTTATCTCCAGGAACAGTCTGAAGAGCTCGAGATGATTTTTGGGTGCTGTTTTTTTTCCAGAATTGATTCTTTTTGCTTCTTTCTAGTGTAATTAAAGAAATAAATCCCTCAGCAGCTCAGCTCCATGTAGAGCAGAGCCCCTGAAGAAAAGTAATGATCCTAGATATTTTATAGTTAAACTATAATTTTTTCCCCTGTACTTTTAGCTGCATCATCTCTCACAGAAGCAGAACAACAAAGAGGGAAAGGGTCAGTAAATTTTAAGCTGGTCCAGTTAGACCGGAGAAGGATCAGCTAACCTGAGGGAAAGCTGATAATTGGGAAAGTGTTACCCAGCCAGCCTTCACCTTCACACCGCGCTGCCTCGGGTGCCGCTTGCCTTTGCGATGCTTGTGAGAGGAGTGACGATTTGTAGCCATGAAACTAGCAGCCTTGTCAAAGTCCCCTGGAAGCGGAGCCCCGGTATGGGCATCCTATGCAGGGGCACGGGGTGCTGGGGGTGAGCGTGGTGGCTAACACGTCTCTGCTGGACCGGCTGCTCGGGGAGGCAGCTTCACCCTGCACACGGTGGTGAGAGCCCATCACATTCCCTTTCTTTGGTAACCTGAGCCAGGATTTGTGCCGAGGCCTCCAGAGGTGAAAGGCTAATACATTGCCCTCCCTCCCTGCCACCGAGCCCCTTTTGCTTTGTTAAGGCGATGCGCTAACTTTGGGAAATCGCTCCTGCAACCCATAAATGATGAATGAAATTGGAAAGCCCTGCTCAGCGCGCGGGGATAATGCACTGGCTGCCGGGCTGTTTGCTCTGTGATAGTTAGCAAACAGGCTGTAAAGAAAGCTCAGCAAGATCCCAGACAAAAGGAGAGGACAATCAACTGAAAAACTCACTGGGTTCAATTATGGTCTGGAATTTAATCCCAGTAGGTTTGGTATGGCTTCCCCCTCTCAACCATTTGTTCCCTAGGCAAGATCCATCTTGCAAGTAGGTTTCTCTGAGGTCTCAGGGCAGCATGCAGAGGTATTAGCCTCATAAAGGGTTTCTTATTCACAGAAAGCCCTGTAGATACCACAGAAGGTTGTACAGATTACTTCTGGGTGAGGCCATAATGCTGGAAGTGAAAGGGGCTGGGATGTTCTTGTGACTGGGAAATCCAGGCTGCAAAGAAGAGAGGGGTGGTTAAAGCCCATAAATAGTTCTCAACTAATGAAATTGCTGGGTGGGGAAAAAGGGAAAACAGCTCCTTTTTAAAGCAAATGAGACAAACATGCTTCCCAACATATTTTCTGCTCATAAAACTCAGTCTGGGTTTCTAGGTAACTAGTGGAGAGACCCCAGGGAGAAGTTTCTAAGGGTTTCCCACAGTTTCTGGATTTGGATAACTGAGTGGAAGTGCTGAATTATCAACATTATCTTGCACAGAGAGTGGTTTACCCCATCCCACCTCTCCTGAAGCACACTTGTGTATGAAGCAAACCTGAAAACCTGGGGGTCCTTCACACTGGGAGACCCACTGTCAGATCCAACATCCACCAAGTGCAAGACTAGGAAGGACCATTATTATACAATCTAGTCTGATCTCCTGGCTATCTCTGCTTTTTTTTTTGCTCACTATGTCTCATTGCAATCCTGGATTCCTGGGGCTGCCCGTTCTCTTGCAGAGCATTTCCCTTGAACAGCTTGTCCACCTGCTGGATGGGGATTTGGAGGTTGATGGTCATCCATAAGGTACTTACCCTGCTCTGGATCTCACTGTTTCCTTATTTTGTTTTATTTCTAAACACTTTTATTTTATTTCTAAGCAGCAGTTACTTTCTGTACCTCAAATTCCCTGCTGGTCTCAGCCTTACCTTCAGCTCTGCTTATGGCCTTGCTGTGCTTTGTAATAAGGCAGAGTCTAATTAGTTATTAAAGGCACAGAGAGGTTCAGGTGTTGGGATGTATTTGTTTTCCTTGCTGACCATGCTATGCTCACAGAACCAGGCTGTGCCTGCAAATGGTGGGTAGATAAGCAAGGAAAAGGGCTCCTTCTTCCTTCCGTTGTAAGGGATGGAGCTGGGAGTGAGCATGGCCCTGTTAAAAATGATTCTGAGTATTTCTCCCTGTCTCTCTGAGATAGTTAGGTTTACCCTAATAATTATTGCAGTGGGAAGAAGCATTGGGATCCCATCTAAGCCTTGATGTGAGCAGAGGCATTACAGTGAAATCAAATTGGATGAATATTTGGTTCATATGAGGCTTTTTCCATACTGGCTCCCTGGGATTCAGATCAGTTAGTCCGGTGTACGAATGACAACCTGCCACATTGCTGCAGTCCAAACCAGTAAAGGGGTCTTACCAGTTGCAAACTGAATCCTGAGTCCAGGGAAGCCTTGACTGGCAAAGCAGGGAATCCAGGTGGGTTAAACGTGCCAATAGTGCTTTGTGCATGAAGGTAATTTAAATCTGAGTAACAAACTTCACGATTTAGTCACTGCTGTTAAAAAGCAGCTGTAGAGACAGCAAACAGCCAGCAGGTCATCCTTGCAATATAAGTGGGCCGTAGGATGGAGAAGATGCAGGTACTTTTCCTGTTGGCAGCCAGCGCTGGGGTGAGCAGGCAGGGATGCTCAAGGGACAAGGGCAGAGATCACTTACCACTGTGATTAAACTCAGTATTACTCGTGTGCCCATGCGAACTGGTGGGCACACACATGAAGGCACAGGGCAGTACCTGTACCCTTCCTCTCATGCAGAGGAAGGTGAGCTGCTGCTGAGTGTATAAAGGATAAGTTCAGAGGACGGGATGGCACGTGCCTGCTTCCAGAGGGCTGAGCCTGCAGGGGCAGGATGGCATAACACATCTGCCGTGGAATCTGGTGATGATTACATTAAAAGTGGGGCGTCATTCTGCACATGCAGAGGTCAGGTGTGACTGTCTACAAAGGCTGAGAAAACTCGCACCATCGCAGGATTAATTAACACAGGCTGCCAATCTCTGCAAACACAAGCTGCTCTTGTGTTTGCAGAGTAGAAGGAGCTGTAAATGAAACACAACAAACTGTGCAGTTGACGAGTGAAGAGGTTGTGTTATTAATCAGAGACTGGAAAAAGATCATCTGGTGAGCCAGTTTCAGACCGGTCTTGCCAGGCCTGGGACTCGTTAGTCCCTGATGCTGGCAGAGGTGCTGGGCTGACCTCTCTCTTGCTCTGGTACACCCATCTCTGGTCTCTCAACCCTTGACATCCCTGAGCATCCCTCTAGCCCAGGCTTGCAGTTTAGTACAGTCCCACATCTCTCTTTCCTAATGCCTCCTCCAAAGCCAGTTCTAGTGGGGTTATAACCTCTTAGGCTACCTGTATCATTTTCTATCTTAACTGATAGTTTGAAGCCCCACAGGAGCTGCTAATGTCTGTTCAGGGATTGAACGGGGATGACTTGTGCTGTGAGGAGAGGACTATATGTTCTGTACATCCCTCCCGCCCTGAAGCCATTGTTTTATCTTCAGATCTATTCTCCCCACTAGACACTCTTTGGGAGGACAGATATAAATTAAAAGCAAATTATGCAACCTGATACCATCAGTCAACAGACACCTATCTCTGCCCACATATCCCGAATAAATGAAACCACCGTCATGTCTGACTACAGACCATGGAAAAGCTGAGGCGGGGGTTTGAAGGTCAAAACACTCAGACACTGTATCCATCATGCATTTGGGCAGATTTTGAATAGTGCTGCATCGAGCAATTGCCTTTCCCTTCGCGGTCGTGCTTGGAAACACTGGCAGTTTCAGGTGACAGCTATTGCATCAAAAAGCAGAAGCGGTGTCACGAAATTCCCTTCAGAGGAAAGACGGATGATGCGCGTTTCTCTTCACTGTTCTGAGTACTTGATGCAGCCTGGAAAATGCTTCCCATTACAGGGAACAGTCTCTTCTGTAGCTGCTGCAGGTGCACAGACCTTTGGAGGATGCTGACAGCCAGGTCAGGAGGTCCGGATGATGGGATGCAGAACATCCATTCCTCCCTTTTTATGGATAGCGGTGCACAGTGCCACTTTGCATTGACACCAGGTACGTAATCCTCCTGCTCCCTGAAAGCTCAGCTCCGCCTGTGCTCTCTGCGCCATCTCATTTCCAACGATCTTTTGGCCAGTGAGCTATCTGGTGTCTCCAGATCCATCCAACGCTGTGCACTCCATCCATCCATCCACCTCCTCCTCCCAGCTGCAGTTCACCATCACCCGTGTAAATGCAGCTTCCTGTTAATTCTGTGCTTGCAAAGCTTTAAAAGCCTCCAGACCCTGAAACACAACTGCTCGGGGCATTGCTGCAACCAGCTGGGTGCTGATTATTGCCCCCAAAGCTCCCTGATTGCCGGAGCTAGCGGGGCAGTGCCGGGCGAAGGGCTCGGTCCCGTCGGGCGTGGGGGGGGGTCTGAAATAACTCCTGCTTTCTTCCAAATGAAGATTTTATGTCTTGGGAGGACATGGAGGTCTGGCTGCTGGGTGTGAGCTCCCAAAACTTGGGTGAGGGCCTGTGTCCACACCTCCCTCTCTGCCTGCCTTTTTCTTGCAGGTGCCCCCTTGACACCAGGGATGCTCCTGCTGGTGTCTGTAAAAGGTATCCCCTGTCTTGTGCTTCTAGCCTCTTCTCTATAAAGGTGAACAGTTCAATTTTCCTCTGAAAACCCACTGTCCCTCTGGAGAAGGCTGAGGCCAGGCCTGTCCTGAAGCTGAATGCTCTCCTGGGCTGTAGGGTGAGGCATAAAATTAGGCAACTGGGGGAGCTGATGGAAGATAAGAATGAGCTCAGGGGTTCAGCTTGAGGGGTCCCATGGAGCAGAGCCCTTGGAATGTGTCTCCTTGGGGCCAGGGAGAGCCTCCTGCGGGTCTGCCCTGTACTGGTACCTTCTAAGCTTCTCCGTTCCCAGTTTAGATGGTTATACACAGAGTAGCTCTCTTCAGGGCATGTCACCATTTCTGGGGACGGCATTCCCCTCCTTGCATTTCCGTCTATGGCCGTGCAGCAGGAGCAGGAGGGTATTTCCCTCTGCTTGGTCAAGAATAGCATCCAAGCTACTGTCTCCTGTATGGCCACAGAGTGGTGGATGTAGGGGGTGGGAAGTGCCCACATGTTCTTTAAACCACCAAATTCTTGTTCTCTGCTCTTGGTGACATCCGGATAGCACTGCAGTGACTGTCTGTGCAACTCTGAGGCACCCTCTGTCCAGAACTCAAACCCGTTGCATGCCAGGTTGCATGGATAACTCCTCCAATGACAAGCTCAGCCCACGCATAAGGCTTGGAGGATATTACTGCGTTTCCCAAGAGCACCTAGCTTTTGAAATGCCATTTCCCCTGGTACTGGGCGTTCTGGAAGCTGTAGCCAACCAGAAGATGAGTATCTTTAACCGTATCATGAGGATTTCTTTTGGGAAAAGGCGTCTGTACAATGAATTGTCATAGACGCGTGCATGAAGTGTTGAAAATCAGCTCAGGGGCAAAGAGTATGGGGAAGGGTGTGTCTCTGGGTGTGCTGAAAGGAAACGTTATCTCCAAATTGCTTATTAAAAACTTCATTTTAATGTTCTGATTCAGATCCTGTTTATTCCAGCACAATCAGGAGAAGCTCCCCCGAAGCGAAGCCCGTGCGCGGTGATACGGCATCACCAGCCAAGCGGGACTGCGGCAGGAGCAATGTGGGAGCAGACTCAAGCCCTGCATCTTGAACTCCCTGTTTTTGGGCACGCAGCAGTTTTAACTCGACCTCAAGAAAAGCCCTATTTGAGCAAATTCCTCCATCAATATCGAATATGACCCTCCCTCATCGATTCTTTGGCCTACCTGCCTTTGACCACCAGCTGGTCAGTCCTGGGTGGGCTCTTCTCCAGATCCAGTGACGCTGGTTTGGCAGATGTTGGAGGCAGTTCCCAAGCAGTCGCTCACATGCTGTTCAAACCCCTCATCTAATAAGCTAGTAGCAAAGCAGCTCCCAGAGCTGCGCTCCATTCCAGCAACCCCCTTTTGCCAGCTTGAAATTACGCTATTTTCCAATTTCATTATTACCTCTGTTTTTTATTATAGCATCATTAGAGTGAGAAAACTGGAAAGGAAGTGGAGATTGTATAATGCAGGAAATAGTGAATTAATGCCTCTACCATACGATGGAATGGTGCAGAGCTGTGACAGCGTCAGGAAAAGACAGAGGACATAAAGCATGCTGGCTGGGTGGGGATGAGACTGCTCCCCTTGCTCTGAGGAGCATTAACTTGCAAAAAGAACGATTTCTCAGAAATGCAAGATCTGCGTTTTCTTTCTGCATGCATGTGCACTTGCTTGCGAATAAAGCCATCACAGGGATATGGGAAAAAAAAAAAAAGGGTGTCTTTATGGTGCATAGATGGACTTTATCACATTAGTAAAAGAAAGCTGATTTATTGCCTGAGAAATCGTGTGAGGGCATTTTAAGGAAGGGCCTATGTATTATGATAACAAAGAATTGTCTATTCCTTACCATGTGGTTCTCCAGTGCTAAATCCTGAGAAGTGTTTATTAGCTCCTGAGCATTTATAACTACTGGCTTCAGTGGGCTGGGGTCTGAATAGGAAAGTGCAGCTCACGGCAGCCAGGAATGTGGAGGGGTTTGTCTTTTTTTATTCTGGAGGGGAAGGCGGCACTAAATAGTGAAAAACACACTGTTTTTTCCTTTCTTTTTTTTTTCCTCTGCCACTTTTCAAATGACATCTATATTTTCAGGCTTGCTGACCTTACACTGGCATACACAAATCAGACAAATAACCCACTATTTACTGTGCACCCTGAAATTTCTGGCGGAGCATGGAAAATCGGCTGTTATAACACATGGAAATGGCACTGCCTGCAGTTTCTGCGGATGCTTGGATAAGAGCCTCAGTAAAATATATCTCTTAAAAGCCCGTTTTATTTGTAGTAACACCAGAAACTAATTAAAGATGGGTATGCATCATTTTTATTTTGACGCTGTCCTTTGAGAAGTTTGGTGATTACTTAGGGCAAACAACTCCGCAGCAGAAACTGTACGTATCTGTTGTGTAGTTGTCAGGCCCTAACAAATGCCTTTTTAATAACAGCTTGTTATTCAGTTCGCTGGGTTGCAAATAGATGCAGGTTTTTAGAAATAACTTCTTATTTCTATACTTTCTGATAATTTTGAACGTCTGACGGCTCTGCAATAAAATGTTTCTGAGCCGAGTAAATGTCATCAAAGGAGCTGCAGGCAAACGGGTAGCGAAGGGGAAAACACAGATATCGGTTGGCAAGCATCAATGAGCAAGGAACTATGAATCTGAAAGTATAAAATCCGGATTATACATTTCTAGGGCCTCTTGAAGCTTTTAACTCGACAGTCTGTTGAGGGCAGAATGATCTTTGACTGCCCGTGAGGAGGCCAACGCCGGGATGCAGGGATGCAGCTGCTCTACCGACATGGAGCAGCTGGGCAAGGCTGGAAGGGATGCCAGGGAGTGTTTTGTATCCCTGAAAATCCAGGGAGGAGGTGGAAGGAAGCCGGTGGCGGTGACCTAACCTGCAAGAGGACTTTTGAAAGGCAGCGGCTCCCGGACACGTTCCTGCTGCGACTGCAGGGATCGGTGCAGCAGGCTGGGGCGGCCCCCAGCAATGCTTTGATGGTCCAAGAGTTATATAGGAAAATTATGGGATGTGAAATAAAATACTAGGCGATCGATGAAAACCATACATTTATTGAGATGTAACAGTCAATTGTGTGGCTGTTAAACAGCTATAACTGTGTATTAAATAATCAGTTCAGCTGGTATTTATTTAATGTAATCGCAGCCTATTAAACCTGAATTAAGTACAGAGTTAAGTGTCTTTGGGACACACAGCTGAAAACGGTGCCAGGAACATTTTATGTTGCCTGAAACACTTTGTGGAAAACTCCCACAAACACAGGCTTTGCAAAATTGTCCTTCGCTTGACAAGGGAAACACGACACGAGGTTTTTGGTGTTGACCTGAACTACAGCAGAGTTATCTAGCAGCTTTTCCCTAGGCCGAGGCCTCGCATGGGTGCGTAATTTCTGTGGATCAAAAATACTCGACTGACTTTTTGGAACTGTTCCTTTACAGATTTTGTATGGTTTATTTTGCTTTACTTGCACATCTTTGCTCCTCTGATTGCCTGGTACTTATGCAGTTATTCACACCAGCACAAAGTGGGTCCAAAGTAAACGTAAAATGCTGCTAAATCAACACGGAGTTTGCTCTGACCTGGCTGGGCTCACAGATGGGAGATGTGAATAAGGAGTGACTCTGGCTCTGGAAATACGAGGTCAGAGGACCCAAGGGGATGTATAATCCTTAACTCCCAACAACTTCTCGTTTTCTTTCTACCGGTTTATGGAGGTTTCACGGGCATGGGCCATCGGGGTGGTTTACTCGGTGTGTGTTCAAGCACTGCTGTGAAGGGTACTGATGCCAAACACCTTGGAGCCAGCACACACTAATACCTGGGATGAAACTCATATTTGTTACTTGCTTAAATCACTGCCATTGATGTTCTGGGTTTGGGTCAAAGCATTTCTGTTTTTGCTTACTTTAATCCTCTTCTTTCTCCTTTTTAGTGACAAATGAAATCAAGAAAAGACTCCTGTCTTTCAGAATAAACATCCAGACTGAATGCCACATAAATTGCATATGGTGTGCATTATAGATCTATTTTCACGAGAGCTTGCAAAGAAAAGCTGCTGAAGTCAGGGCAGACCCCCGCTCGTTAGCCCTCAATGCCAGGGCTCTGTGTGGTATTTTATGTGCAGATTATTTGTGTTTCTTTTCCTGGGCTTTGAGTCTTTCCCAGGTTTCCTGAGCCAACATGTCATTTCACCATTCCCGGGGTGTGGGAGCGCTGTGGAAAAGCCGATGGCAATTTATTCTCCCCATCAGAGATGACTCCCCTGATAGAGGTGAACACAAGGGGAGAGGAGGCGAGCGAACCCACGCGGGATGTGATCCTTCCTCCCAAACTCTCCTGTCTCCCAGCCAGGGCAGAAACAAGCCGGGATTGCGCTAACCGGGCAGATCCTGGTTCCTGTGGAACCTGAATGCCTCTGTGTAATGAATGCTGCCGTCGCAATCCCCCTTCCCGTCCCTCCAGCTAATTAGCCCGCGTTTAACACCCAGACAAAACCCTACTGCACCTGCACTGCCTTGGGAAGCACAATGCTGGGGCAGCCAACAAAGCGGCATGGCAGGGACCCCAACGCGCTGAAAGCCCTGCCATCCCTTGCAAGCACTACTTTGAAAAAGGATGAGAGAAAAGGGGAAACGAAAGAAAAAAAGAGGAGGAGGAGATTCACTCACTTGGACTTTTTCACTATCAGAGAGAATGGGTGAAAGCCCCACAAAAGCGGCTTAATAAAGAGGAGAGGGAGAACAAGGCGAGAGGGGAAGTGCGGGGCGGGCTGAAAGGAAGGAGGGCTTTCCAGGTTGTATTGTCCCCTCCGCCCTCCAAAGATCCTTAGTCAACGTCTCAAAGGCCGTCGATGACATCAAGTTGATTGGTTTTGCCGCAGCCGTTAAAAGTAGCGCTGGAGAATCGATGTGGCCAGCTTCTGCGCAGGAGCCACCGGTTAGGGGAAAAATTCCCATTCATGGGCACTACAAAGGGACGAGCTCTGCTTTGATGTGGTGATGGATGGCCCCTTCACCTGGTTCCTCCCTTGGGAGGAACTCCGCAGTGCATTTTCATCCCGCTCTCTGGCCAGGTTCTTCCTAGAAATAGCTGCAGTTCAGCAATAGGCGAAATGAATAATTTTTGAAAAAATACCCAAAAGTCATTAATGAGAAGAAGACACATAATTTTCTACCTCCCATCCAAAAAAAGGAGCATTATTCTTCCCCGTCCTGCACACATATGGAAGGAAAACTTATGTAGAAGCTGTGTTTTGTTGTGGCTGTTTTGGGTGACAATTTGGCTCATTTTTACGATGTGATGTTTAGAAGATGCTGAAACTTTGCCATAAATAGAGGTTAAGCCGCAGATGTGCCACATGGCGGGACTCAGGCTCCCAGGCTGATCGCTCTGCAGTTGATGTAGGCAGCCCCAGGAGAGAGCAAAGCGGGGTGCACTGCTCACAGTCACCTGCGGCCTGTGACGGCCTCAATTGCTACGATAATATGTGCTACAGGAGGGAAACCAGAGATGGGATGCTTAAATGACTCTCCTGCGATTACTGAAAGAGTCCGTCTTGAGGATGGATGCAGATTTCAGGAGATACTTATTTCTAGGCCGGTGTGGCCATATCTTTAGTCATCTTTTCTTGTCATTATTTGTACAGGATGGAAGAAGTGAAGCCCACACAGCCCAGCTGAGATTGCAGGTCTGTTGTGCAAGGTGCTGTATTTCTCTTTGCCAGAGTTAGTGCGCCCTGACTCACAGTTCAGTGCAAAATTCCTGAGAGGGATCTTACTGGAGAGAGTCTGTTCCCTGTGAATGAGCTCTCTGACTTAACGTTTCACCATTGTTTGTGCTTAGGAGGTCTGGGACACCCCAAGCACATCCACATCACATTCACAGCATCCCCAGAAACACCAAGGCATCATGGACAAGGGTGGGTGGTCTGTGACTGACCAGTTGCAGGGTGATGCCCATGTTGGGGGGATGTCTGGCACCTGGGACTGCAGGACAAACGGTCAATTAGGATATTGCTCATAAAAGCAGTAGTAACAGTCATTGCAGGCTCCCAGATGTGAACAGAATACATTCAGGCTTAAGTAGGAGAGTGATCAGAGGGTCAGTCCCAAAATGAATCCCCAGGAGTCTCATAGGTTGGACATAAATTGGCATCATCAGTTCAAACACCTTGAAAATTGGAAGTAAATTACTTCAGACACTTGAGGCAGGTGACATCCATGCACCAGGCAGAGCCAGAAAGCCCATCTCTCGGAAATGCCAGTTTCTCCCTCTCCCCTGAGCTGCGCTGCAGCAGCGAGGTGCTGGGACTATTGCTTAATGCTGGTGGGAATTCCCTGAACCTTCTGGAAGAGCAGACGAGAGAAGGGAAAAGAAAATGCCTGGGAACAAATGATTTTTCTGGAAGTACTGCTTCAGTTTCACCCAGAATACAAGCAGCAGAGAGGAAAACTAGTTCACTAACCCAGTCTCCTGCTGCATCCTCCTACAGGGATATAAGTATGGCTGGAAAATGTCTGTGCTGTTTATTACTTTGAAGTCAGATGTGCACCAGTTATTTTCAGAAACATGGGAGAAGAAATGCATTCTGGCTGGCTTTGAGTTGCTAGGTCATCTGACAAATTTCCCTTTCCCTGTCCCCCTGCTTTTATATACATATGGAAATGCAGGCATGGGTTTTTTAATGTATATATTAAAACTAGACCAGAGGTTGGTGTGCTGTTTGGAGATGTGTGGCATAGAAATAAATCACTGAGGAGAGCAAGGAAGGAGGATGCGCTGCTCCCTGGCAGCTTTGGTTTGCTCAGGGCTGCGCAACCGAGCAAGACACGGCTCCTGAACGAACAGGCAGGTGGATGCAGCTCAAAACCTACGGGCTGAAAGACCATCCACCACTTTCCTGTGTGCTTGGCAGGGGTTTAAAGCGTGCTGACGGGGTAGCTGGAGGGGGTTCGGCACAACGCTGACAGCTTCAGGTGGGGAGAGGGCTGGTGGGAAGAGAGGGGAGAGGAGGGCTGGTTTCCCCATGCCCCAGGGCTGCGTGGTTGAACAGGGGCTGCAGCCCCGGAGGCTGCTGGGGAAGTGGTAGAGGAGAGGACATAGGGGACAACTGGGCCAGCTCTCTGCCTCACCCAGCAGACTTTAAGGAAAGCAAAAAGTTAAATAAGATTGTTGAGTTCTTTTGATTCCCCTGTGTCGGGTTGCTGATATTTGCTTTCTGACCCTTACGATTAGATAAAACACAAAGAGACCTTTAAATGTGACTTAGGTCTACCCAGGGCCGTGAAACGTGGAGGTGCCGTTCTCAGGAACAATAAGATGTTGAACCTAGCACCTAGCAGAGGACACCAGGGACTGATGCCCAACCTGATGCCACCAAGAAGACGCTAACTCTGCGTGGGGACACCCCACGTTTTCCAAATCTCTGCCTTTCCCTCAGGAAGCTGGTGCTGTCCTGCCTGCGGTATGAGGACAAGGCGAATCGCGTAGCTCCAATGCTGGGAGAGCAGCTATGTGCAAAGCTCCCTGAGAACATGGCCTGCTCGTTACACTCATTGTCATTATCCATGCCTTTCCAGGCATGTGATGGATGGACAACCACATGGCCTCGAGAGGGGTTGGTGTACGGACCCGTGCACAGAGAGGAGAGCTGTAACCAGGAGGAGGGCAGGGTCTGGGGTTGTCTTAATTGCATGTTAATGGGTCCCAACTGGGAGACAGGCTCAGCTGGGTGCCAATTACCCTAATTGATAAGAAGCTCTGATTGGATCCTTGGAGGAAGCTAGTTCCTCACTGAACTTACTAAAGGGAGGCTGGAAAAGGAAAATAGCTGTTGCCTAAAAGGGGGAAGGTTTTGGTAATTGTTTTTTTTTAATTTTTATTATTATTTTGGTGGTTATGATTGGAAATTTGCTTGGAAGCAAGTGGAAGGATTGAAAACCAAAATGAAATGAGCAGCACGTGTGTGGGGACTGAGACTGCAGTGGAACAAACAAAAATGCTTAGAAGAAGGTAGGAGAAGGGAACCTTGGCCGGGCTTCCTGAGGGGTGTCTACTTTTCTTTGTAAGGGAAAAGGTAGAGCTGCATCTTTCTGCTTATGTTGTGGTGCTTCTCCAGCAAGTGAGCAGGGCTGGGAGGGGAGGGGGGTGGAAGCTTCAGGCTGCAGGGAAGGTGTGATGTCTCTGGCTCCCTCCTGGCTTGGTCGCAGCTGCAAGATGCAGAGCTGTCTGTGCAACGTGCAGGGGCTGACGTATGCTGGAAGGCAGAGTCCCCAGAGGCTGGCAGTAGGATATGGCTCATCTGTATGTTAGGGTCAGGATGCCTATTTGAGCTTGGGATAGCTCTGTACTTGCTGCTGGATGAAATTTTGGACTCTGTGTCAGTGTTGTGTGGAGAAACAGGGTTGTGGGAGACCTGCTTCTTTTCTGTATGTCTCTGAGCATGCTGGCAATGCTGATGGGAATGACAGGTTTGGCCTTAGAGTAAGAAGTTTTCCTTACTCCTGGGATCTGGGTATTACAGTTACTGCTCACAGCCAGATGAGATGGCTCCAAGCAAAATAACTTCTGGTTGTCCTTGAGTGTGTCAGAGTCAGCCTTTTGCAAACAAGAAGGAAACTGAGGCACGGAGAGATTGTACACCAAATGTAATCCAGCAAGTTTCAATCATCTCTGTTCTGTCAGATAAATCAAGGCTGTGATCACACAAGCACATCTGGTGCTGGAGGCTCTTTGCTGTTTGTTTTGCTGCAAAGACTATGAATTCTTCCTTTGCTTGCCAAATTGATCCATGGCCCTGACACCCTATTGAGAGATGGTACCTTTGGTGTCTCGGGGCCCTTTAAACCCTTCACACAAAGGGTTTTCCTTTCCTGTAGGAGGAAGGAGTGCAGCAGGCACTGTACAGCCTTGCTGCAGTGCCAGGCACTGGTAATAACCTCATTAGAGGATCCCCTCTTCCTCTCTCTTTCTCTCTAGGGCCATAAAGCACTTGCAGATGTGAGGGCAGCTTCCAAGCATGGCTCACCTGCTCTTTGCAGTGCTTGGTCATGATGCAGCTCCAGGGAGCTTTTTAGAAAGCCCTTGTAAAAGTTATCAAAGGGACAATTGGATGTTTTTGTTAGGGTGGATGTGTTGCTTCTGAATCAGTTTTCTGGCCCAGGCTTTGTTGCCCTGTTAAGGCTTTATTCTCCTATGAGCAGCTAAGGTACCTGGGTAGACCAAAGGTCTAGTTACCCAGCACCCTGCCTGTGAGACGGTGCTTTCGTACTCATTAGTCCTGGCTTGGTGCATTGGAGCAGTCAGGGACGTGTCTGATCTGTATCTCCTGTTGGCATGTGCAAAACTTGCACTGGTTTTACACTTGTATGCTGAGGAAGTCGGCATGTAGGAAGCTGGATGCTATTTAATGCAGCGTACACGCCTAATCTGTCAGAATTTAATCTGCCAATGCTTTTGGAGCTGGAAAGATTAGGTTTTGTTGGAATGGTACTCTGCACCATTTTTTATCATGTGTTTGAGCTATAGCTGGGCAGCAAATGCTAGACTCTGCAATTTTTTTTTTGAATCACAGCCTTAGATGGTCAATATTAGCTGCTTTGGAAAGAGGATCAGAGTAGGGCAAATAAGGAGTGACTCTCATACTGTTCTCGCAGGTGATGCTAACCCAGCAATACTGGCCATAACCGTATGAATTTTATCTGCCTCTGTTGGTGAAAAAGGAAGAGCACAACAGGCATCAAGGATACCAGCAGTCTCATCCCCGAGCACATGCTGCTGACTTATCAGCTTTTAAATTGCTGACAAATTACAAGCTCCTGTAATGATCCAGTTCAGAGGGTACCTTCTTGGAGAAACACAGGGATGCTCCTGGCATGGTCATTACTGGAAGTCATTAATCACTGATTTGATATTCAAAGCTGATGGCAAAGTCAAAGCAGGTCAGCATGCTAATGGTCATCAGCGGTGGCAACGACCAATTTCCACAGAATTATTGTCAGTGCAAGCAGCAATAAGCAGCTCAGAAATAGCAATCTTTTATTTTTAAATGGGAGCCGGTATGGGGTGGGCTGTAGGGGCAGAAGGAACCACTGCCTGACAAGAGGCAGATTTGCTTCTAATTGGGAGAGGAGAGCAGCCAGGAGAGATGCAGCTGTAACTCCAGGGGCAAGAAACATTTCCCAGCTGAGACCATCTGCTGTCATTTTTGACAGAGAAATTAAACAAGGTAATGCCTCTGGTTAGCATGAGGGAGCTGGTGTGTGTTACGGGTGAGCATTGGTTGGCATGGTCTGTCCTAGTGACTGGAGAGCTGCCCTTCCTTGACTGCCTGCCCTGGTGTGGGAGCTGGGCAGAGCTGGGTGTTTCCCACTTTAAAGGGGTAAAATAAATGCTGAGAGCTCTTGAAGTCATTGCTCAGCCCTTGTCTGGGAGCACATTGTCCAAGGAAACTACAAAATGCACTCTCGTACTCTGGACTGCTGGGTTCTGGCAGCCCTGAAGGCATCCCAGGAACAACTGAGGCAGGTTCATGGTGTTTTCTCCTCCTCCCAGCAGTGATATGGAGGTACCATCTGCACCCCAACTGGTGTGAACTGTTGTGGTGTTAACATGGACAATTGGAGGTGGACCCTCTTGTTGTGTCTAACAGTTTCTTCTGTTAAAGCAGCTGAGTCAGTTTTCCATGACTGTGAGCTTAAAAATAAAACCAAATGCCAAATATTTTTAAACACCTTGATGAGTGGCTTTCCCTAAAATAGCTTCATTTGCTTTCTTTAAAAAAGAAATGAGAGCCTTGATTCTCACTAGGAGCCAGAAGAGGTGCTGCCCTGTTATGGCTCAAAGCAGTGAGGGGTTCTCCAGTCTGTACTTATTCCTGCATTCACAGGTGAGGAGCTGCTGTTCTGATGGCTGTGGAGAATCAGAATAAAAGACTGCCCCTGCCCTATAAATCTCCCTGTCTAACTCCATCCTGTTATCTCAGACATTTTTCTTTGGGAAAGAAAGATTTTAGCATCATGTTAGGGATTACTCGTTACTGTGAATTATTGACTTGGGGTATGTGAATCTGAGATGTCTTGAAATTATTTCTCTACAAAAGCTTATGTGGTGTGAGAACAATACCTCTGGAAATGGAGAGAGCAGGACAACCAGTGCTGTTTGATCACTTTGCTGAAGGCGGGTTTCCGTGTGGGGATGAGGCAGGAGCTTTATCACCCTTCGCTTCTCTGCCCCTGTGCTTGAGTGGCCTTCAGCTGGTGCAAGTTTTACTGAACTGGACACACATGTACTAGGAATTGGACTTGAGACCAGTAATTAATTTCACATAATAACTTTGTTGTCCCTGACTTGGACCAGATTTGAACTGGTGACCTGGAGATGAAAGTCACCATAGTCCCTTAATAGTCCCCCCAGGCAGGCAGGCAGCCTTATTGCTGGCTGTGCTAAAAAAATCATGGTCAGGCTATTTCCCTGTCTCCCTCCAGTTTAACCCTCTCCTGCCCCCCTTCCTTCTCCCTACCTCCTCCAGCTCTCCTTTGCCTGCTGGGCATAACCAGGATAAAAGGAAGAGCAATGAGAGCCATATGTGAAGCCTTTTAACCCCTCTACAATGGCCTGTGGTGATTCTGGCTGGGGGGCGAGTTTTCCTGGGGTCCTCTGGCTTGCTCAAGCCTCCAGATATCCTTTGAGGGGACTGCATCAAGTGGGAATGCATCTGCTGGAAAAGAAATGGGAGTGTTCAGGAGGAGAAGACTCGCAGCTGGCCCCTGGTTGTAGAGCACAAGGCTGTCCCTGGCTCCTTTCATTCTGACTGATGCTCGTAGCCTTTACCTTGCTCTGGTCCCCTGCTTCTCCCCACGTGGTGGCAATGGCTGCTGGGGTGAACTGGAAAGCACGTGCCCAGCATCTCTGGTGTTGCAAGTCTGCGTGCAAGCACAAGGAGCTACCGTTTCCTGTAACACTGTCTTCAGTCCTAATGCAGACTAGGAAAACCTCTCTGGCCTTGCATCTGTTGGACAAGAAGCAAGTTCATCCATTTTCCTGTCCTCTGCATTGCTGGAATTTCAGGAGTCTGTAATACTGACATGCCCTCAGGTGGGGAGGTAAATTGAGTGTGGTTGGCTTTCACTCTTCCCTTAGCCAAGAGGTTTATAGCTGGACATACCTTGCCTTGAGGACCTCCAGAAATAGGCTTGAAATGTGTTTCTAAAAGGGGATTAGCCAAACCTGAACAACTCCAACTGAACAGAGCAGGCAGGGAGTGCCTGTTTACATGCCTCCTACCTTGACTTGTCTTTGGCCTGTTTCCTCTTGATGTCCCAGCGTTCCCATATGACCCTGGCTGAAATCCAGATGGGTATGGGGTGACTGTTCCGCCTGATGGCCGAGCAATGTGTGCTCATCAGTAGCTGTCATCCTGTACCCACCAGTGTCCTGGTCTGCTCTGGGATGAGAAGTAACGCTTTGGCACTGGTGAGTGGTCTTGCTTCCACTCGCAGCAGAGGTGCCGTGTTTTGGGCTGGATCTGCGAAACGCCAAGTCCTGTAGCTGCGGTCGCATGGCGGGGAGGTGAGGTTCTCCGAGGCGTGTTCTCCGAAGCCTGAAATCCATGTGGGAGGAAGGAAAAGCGAGCTACATCCTAGGAAAATCTCATTTTGATGCTAGTTGGGAAGTGCCTTGCTGTGGTCTGGTGTGCACCAAGAAGCGACAGGCGTGCTTTGGCAGCAGAAGGCGGCAGTGAGGTTTGCGCTGCAGAAAACTCCCACCCTGGAATGCAAAGGATTTTATGGGCACTAATAAATTAAATGTAATGTGTTGACTCTAAAAATGCAGTGGTAATGAACCAGCCTGGATTTACAGATAAGGGGAGCGGAGTAATGTGCTCATTTCTCTGAGGTCAGAGGACCATCCAGCAGTATGGGTGGGATGAAACTTGGGAGCCCATCTCTCCTGCACAATGGCCTTTCCTTCAGGATCTAGCTCCTCTCCACAATGTACTCTCACAAAAAGCTCTCTGATTTCTATCTAGCAGTGTGTGGGATGCTTGCTAGTTGTCTCTGACAGGTTCCTCAGAAAACCTATCCAGAGGAATGCCTCTCCACTGGAAAAAGTGTGTTCTGGAAATAAGAAAACTGCTGAAAGCTCCATATGTCCTGCTCTGTCTGTTCTGCAGAGCTGTGGCTGCTCAGCAATCCCCCTGCGAAGGCCGGCTGCCAGATTAGTGACAGGAGTTGGTTGGGAGGGGGAACACGTTTCTGCAGGTCCCACGCTGAGGGGTGTGCAGGCAGGCAGGAGCTCTGCGGGGCCTTCCATGTCTCCTCACCAGCTGACACGGAAACAGGAGAGGCACCATTTCCCTAGCTAATTTTCTTTTTTCCTCAGTCCTCTCTCTCTTTCACAGATGTCTTAAGGACCTTAAAAAGTCTTGCATGTGGGCTCTTGGCCCTGATGAAGCAGAAGCTGCCTGCGGGCAGAATAACTGCCTCTTGGACAGCTGGATGAAGACATCACTCGTCAAGCATCATCCCTCTCCAGGTAACAAATCCTTGCTCCTGCTCTGCAGGAATGTCTGCAGTCACACGCTCGCACCTGAGGCTGTCAGCCTTCAAAGCCCCTTCTGCTCCGCACCCGGTGCTCTCCTGGGCTGACCCCCTCCCTGCTCCCCCGGGAGGAGGGGAGGTGCACACATGTGCTGGTTTGGGATTTGGCCCTGGCTCCTGTCCCAGCCAAGCACCTCCCAGATGTCAGGGCGGTGACGGAATCTCAGCACAGGGCAAAAGGGAGCTGGGTCCTGTAGGAAGGGAACATGTTTCCATGCTGGAAGGGGTTGTTGGGATCCGGCATTGCCCTCCTCTCCGAGCTGCTCTGCAGATCCCTACAAACCTCTTTTTCCTGCCTCCTCGCATCCACCCAACCTGGCTGTTCCACTTAGCCCCCACTGCTACCTGTGCCTTCTACCCCCCACCCCCTCCCTCCCCCACTATATAATAATGGTATTAATAATAACAAACGCTAATCTTTTTCCCCCTGGGGGGGGTCACAAAGTGAAATGGGAGAGCATGAGAAAGGATTTACGTGAATGTGAAGGACTTTAGTTCAGGAGGTTGGCCCTGGTCAGTGAATTAGTGTCCCGTAGTGTCTTGCCACAGGGAGGTGATGAGCTGACAACTCGGTCACCCTGCTGTCACGCAGGAGAAAAATGAAAGGGTATTTATTCAGCAGCAGGAGTGAGTGCTGGCCATCCTGAGAGGCACCACGCCTGCTGTGTGTCACATGGCGAAGGGAGATGGGACCAGCTATGGAGGCTGAGTCCATGTCCAGTGGATTTTGGCTAGTCTGCTCCATTCAGGGATTGGGCAAGAAGGTCATATTCCTGTGTAACAACGTGTAGTGCAGTAACAAGGGCTGTGTTTTGCCTTAGAAGCTGTTTTGCAGTAGATTAGATGATTAACTTGTTAAGCTTTCTGGCTGTCTGTAGGGTTTTCGCTTTGTGTGTTGTCAAAAGCGTTTTTTTGAGTGCTGTACCTGCCTTGTGCACTGTGCTGTACATGGGAAATGGGGTCTTTGAAGCACTGTTACGGTTTTTTGGCTAGAGAAACTTCTCCTTGGAACAGCAGGAAATATTTCTGCAGTCCTTGCCATGTGTCCCAAAGCATGATTTGCCTCTAGCACATGGGGAGGGTGCTGAAAATAGCAGCAGGCAGACCTTCCTTGAAATAAAAAATAATTAAATGGACACATGGTAGGCACCAGGAGAGAGGCAGTGATGGAGCCCTTCCAGGGAAAACAACCCTCCGTTAAGGGTCACGGAGTAAACACAGATGTCCTGAATTGCAAGTAGCTGGAGGAAGCAGAGCCATGGCCTGGTTTGCAGGAGAGCGCTTGCCTCACAGGCATCCTGCCGGGATGCTGGCCACAGCGCGAGACGGCAAAGCCCAACTCTGAAATCAGCTCTGGGGACAGCACGACAGCCCTGCGTGGGACCTGCCAGTTGTCCTGGACCCTTGGCTGCCTGGGAGCAGGTCCCATGTTGGCTTTCATCTGGTCCTGCAGCCTGAGAGCCTTCTGCCTCCACTTTTGCCTCCCTGCTCACTGTACAGAGAATAACTTTGATTTTTGGCTTGAACTTTTGGTAGAGGCAAGGGATCGATGGCACAGGAAAAAAAAAAAAAAAACCACGGGCAAGCAACTTGGCCAAAGTCATGCCTTATACATGTTTTTATCAGAGTGAAGAATCAAGAATTGATCTCTCATATATCACTGGGTGACCCCACCTTTTCTCATGGCCTTAAACCCTTAAAATAAATTAAATTCATTCTGGGTGAGAATTGGGAATATGCCCTGAAGAGAGGAACAGAGACTGTGCTACCCAGACAGATGTGGATCCTGGCACAGGGCTAATCTGTGCTGCAAGAGAAACTGCTTCTATTTCACTTACGTAGATAGGAAAAATAAAAGGAAGGAAAACGCAATGATGACTAAAAATAATAATGAAGCAGTGACAAACAGCTGATGCACTTCTTCACTTCTGGGTGAGCAGGCAGGGAGGAGCACTGTGATGGGTGTGTATGTGCATGGCAGTAGTCCTCCCTCCTGGTGCTGTCGTGAGCTCCCAGCTCTGAGGGCTTGGCCAGCCAAAGACTCTCCAGCACTTCCACCAGTTCTCCATTCATATTACTTGCATCCTTTGTAGTGACCGCAAAAAAAGAAAGGAAAATATCTCTCAACTTGAAAAACAGTTTTATGACAAAGAGCATCATCCTTTTGTTAAGCGTGTACTTGGAGACCTCTTATCAAGGTTTCCTTTTGTAGCTGGATTTGAGTACGTTTCTTATGGCAGGGAAACAGGAATTGCAGCTGCAAAGTGCTGTGCAACGAGATGTGGAGCAGCTCAGCTCACTGCAGTGGTGAGGGACCTGGATTCTGACCTCACCCAGGCTGCAGGCAGTTGCAGGAGGAATAAGAAGTAAATCTGGGCTCATTGCCATGAATAATATGATGTCTTTACATCCTGACCTAATTGTATTAATTCTTCATGGCAAATATCATATGGAAGTGGCTGATTAGTGCCTAGCAATGAGAGTGGTATTGGCCATCTGGTGCGCTTGGCTTGGAAGGGAAAAAAAAAATCAAGATGAAACAAAACCAAAGCACATAAGTCTTTGAAATAATGAATTAGCTGGATTCATTACATTTCAGTTCAGATTTGTCTCTCCTGACGCTTGCATACGGGCAGGGCACGAGGCAGTTGCGTGGCCGTGTCTAGGAGGAAGGTGACCCCGCCGAGCTGACCGTGAACCGTGGCTATTTGGCAAGTAAGACCCTTCGAGAGTGGTGTCGGCTCTGTTTTACCTGACTTACTGTCAGATTTGCCTTTGTTCTGGGCAACTCTGTGTTAAGTTTCTGTGCATCCTTACCCAGGGAATGCAGGTCGTTTGTAGGCAGTATTAATTAAAGTCAACCTCTTTTTCCTCCCAAGAGTTAAAGCGGACAGGGAAACTGATCTTTTTCTTATGTCTTACCTAAGCTTGGAAAAAGCATCCGAGCCTGGTTTGGCAAGGCACTCCTATAAATCCTTTCCTTGAAACTCTGCATCTGGCTGCACAGTGACAGGCAGCTCAGAGACAAAAGGTCTGTCTGTGCTTTTGCTTGTGTTGGGGTTTTTTTGTTGTTCTTTTCCCTCAGTCCTGGCAAAAGGTGGCATGAGGGAATGACGCTGCGTCGGCCTGAACAGCACTGCAGCTTCTCCTGGGGGCAGCAAACAGATCCCATGAGATAAACCAAATCTGTGGGTCCTCTTCTGAGGCATGCATGCTTGCAAAGTGAGATTTGACTTCAGATGCTAAGATATTGGGACTTTTGCTGAAGAAATTTTTGTTGTTGTTGGAAGTAGCCAGGAGAAGCCCAGCTTGGTTTGGAAAACTGGGTGGGAAGGTTGAAATGAGTATTAGAGGGCTCCAGAGGGATGACAAAGCAGCTGGGTTCCTTGGATGGGTGGGGAGAGCAGTCAGGGAACCTGAGTTTGAGTCAGTGGTTTCCATCTGTGTAAGGGTTGGCCAGAGGTGAGCTGAGCTTGCTCATCAGCCAAATGTCCTTGCTGGACTGACCACTCATGAAAGACCCGGGTGTGCCAGGAGTTTGCTGTGTTCTACAGCGCTTCCTTTGGGAAGATTTATGGGGGAAAATATTTCATTTATCTTTGTTACCAGGGATTTCCCTGCACTGCACCTGTGTGGGCTGGAAACAAGGGAGTAGGGGTAAGTTTGTCTGGATTGTAGGGAACTGGAATGGGTGTTGGAGAGGGGATGAGACCTCTTGGCTGAGACTGTAGAGACTGTGTCTGTACGCTCGCACCCCAGAGCTCAGCTAATTCCATGCTAAATCTATGGAATCAAGGATGTCTTGAAGGCAGCATCAATGATGGTAAAAAGTGGTGGATACATTTCTCAAGCAATTGAATCTGAAATATTATTCAAGGGGAGCTCATAGAGCTTCACCTGAACAGGGTAAGCTGTGATAAACTAGATTTAGGTTCAAATGTATAGTTAGTCCTGTGGTTTTGGCTGTTGGTCAGACAACGCAACTCCTGTGCTGAGATGCTGCAGTGTTTATGCGGTGGTCTGAAAGTCCAGTGCCACTGTTGTGATGCTGTAAGAAGGGAATACACCAAAGAAGGCATGCCGTGAGGGCTGCTTCTCCCCTCTCCCATGGGACCGTGTGTGGGATGTTTTTACTGCGAGGTATCAAAACGGATGGTTTAGGGCAGCCCATTTATGTTTTACCTAAAAAGTCACCACAATAAGCATTATGAAGAATCTCTGCAAGTTGCTGCTTAGTAGCAGAAGACAAACTCTTGGGGAAACACCTTTACTCCCTTCCCCAGACTCAGCTTCAGTCCCCATCTCACCACCCTGTGTCTTTGCAGCAGCACCACGTGCTCCCCTGAGTAGCTGCAGTTCTGGGGTGCAGTGGATTGTTTTCCATGGGTTTGAGTGATTGGGAAGAGCCAGTGCTTGTCCTGGGGTGGTTCACAGCCTCCCTCACACAGGACACGCTGCAGCCCCAAGCCCCACTGTTTATTGCCCCATGAAGCATCACGCGTGAGCATCACCTCCAGCTGCAGACTGAAGGAGTTATCTCCCATAGCAAAACTGCTTTTCTGACAACGAAACAGGGCCCCGGACATTCAGAGAGATGCAGAAATGCGAAGTTACCCACTGAGCAAGAGCAGCACTGTGAACCAGCATGAGAGCCCTGATCCCTTGGTCCCTGGTGAGGTTACAGGGAGGAGCCTTTGTCTTTATGCCCTGTATGAATATGCCTAATGAACTCTGGCTTTGCTTTTAATTTAAGCCTACTCTGTTTCCCCCTTCTCCAATAATTAATGGTCAACACCATAATCCAGCCTGATTGCTTGACAGACCAGGAGTGCTCTATAACCATGGCCTTTTTAATAGGCTCCTTATTAAGTGTACGTGCTAGGTAAACAAGCTGGGGGGAGGCTGCTGTGGAGTAATATATTTCCCAAACACTCCAGAGTTGCCAAAGCTGTAGACCAAAGTGTATGTGTTCAGAGCCATGAGAGCGAGCCGTTTGTCACTGGCTTTACTGACAGATGCTCTTAATTGTCCGCGCCTTTCTCTGAAACATGAGTCATGGTCATGCTGGGAGACCAGCAAGAGTTGTTTCAGAACAACTGTAAGTGGTAAATGTACATGGTTATAGCAAAAAGCCCTAAATTTGTGATGTTCTTGGGGGAGCCAGGTTCCCAGGACACAGCCAGCAGCTTGCTGAGTGCTGGAGGATCCAACCTGATAATGATGCAGGACGAAGGCTTATGCGCCGTGCTCCACCTTGACTAGATGGGGTCTTTCCGTGGATTTAATTCCCTTAGGATTATAATGATGAATTTCAGATGTCTGCTGTGGGTATTACGCTGGTTCCAGGGAAGTATTTCACGGCTGTGGCTGCTGATGGTTGCAGTGAGCTGGGCTGTGCTGACCCCAGCATGCCTCTTGCTTGGACTGCAGGTTTTGTTCTTCTCTGTGGTGCAGGGCTGCTGCTGAAAATCTCACTGCTGAGCACTGAAAGGAGGCTGTCAGGCTGCGGGCAGCTAAGAGTTGGAGGGAGCCTTTCCTATTTATTTCATTTGAAGATGCAAAAAATGATTGCTCGGGAACCACTTTTGATGGTTCACAAAATGCGTCTGGGTTTTGAACCAGTGACCTGCAGGTCAAAGGCTCCATGCCCTCTTCAGTCCCTGGACAATGGGGTCTGTTGTCTGTGAACTGCAGGTACAGCCTGGCTTTCAGTGGCCTCTTCCTTTTGAAGCCAAGTCTGCAGCTCCCAAGTGTTCCCTCATTGTCACACGTTGGCTTTTTACACCGTATTTTTGTTTCGTAAGGCTGAGTGGGATGGGAATCAGCAACCCATGCAGCTTGTGATGGGCCACAGCCAGGATCCTTCATCCCTCACCTTCTTTCCAAACTGTTTTGGTTTGGGTAAAGCTTTACGTAATGGCAGGTCTGCTCAGGCCACTCTCTCTTGCAGCTTGTCTTGGAGATCATCTCATGAAATACACACCACAGGTCCTCCCCACCCCCTTGTTTAGCTCCTCTATACGAACTTGTGATTTCGTGCCCTGGGGAAGCATCTTTGTGATAACATGCCCAAAGGTGGATGGTATGTAGAGGCCAAACTTGAATGTTATGCCCTTTTTTTTTTTGGATGGATGCTGTGAAATAATAAGCAATCGAGTGGTGTCCCTGCACTGTAGCTTTCGGTGACAACGCTAAGGAAAATCATCTAGGATTGCTCTATTTCCCAGAGACGTGGTTCTCCCTTTATTTCTCCTGTGGAATCCTGGTGTTTGTTCATTACTAATCTAAAAATAAACAGCATCTTGCTTGAAAGCAAGCCATTGCCAGCTGATTGTGGAAAACCTAAAATATACTGAACTCTGATTCATCAGGGCATGATAAGATTTGATCCTTTTAGAACTGGTATGTGGATGATTGATTGCTTTCTGAATAATATCATGTGATTAATATGAAACATAAATTATAATAACATTCCATGGGGTGGGAAGGGTGAATTTAGCCAGACACCTTTCCCACCCCATCCCCATCTGAAACAACATGTCTTTGACAATAAAGCAAGTGTTAAAAGTACACCTGGCATGGCACAGCTTGTCAGAAGTGCTACAGAATGAGTCACAAATAGAAAAAAACCAAGCTTCCATTGATGAAAAAATTAGGAGAAAGATAATCAGCCAGTGACATCAGCTGCAACTGATGGCACTGTGCAAATATGCGTAATTATGCAAGCAATTTGCTTAGCATTGATGGTATCTATTATGAGGGTAAAAACATCCTGGTGCACTGTGGGAAGGTCCACGGAAATCGCAACAGGGCCAGCGCTTGCTAACGTGATTTGGAGCTTCACTGAACTATGGAGAGTCCCTGCAAATGCTCAGCCACTGGGGAGTTAGAATGGTTTCTGCTACCTGCATTTTCCACGCCTTTGCTCCGACTGTGACCCAGGCAGAGAGAATTCCCACCTCCAGGGATCACCAGATTAGGCAAATATATACTCGCATTTATTTTGATTTAAAAAAAAAATCCACCAAAACAAATCCAAACCAAAACTGCAAACACCTTGTATCAATCCTAATATATGTTTGTTTATTTGTTCCGATGTTAGCAGGACCCAAATGTATTGTTTTTCAAATATTGCTTCTCTCCAGCAGTTTTACTGCTTCTAAATACGTTCTGTGCCCCAGCTCAGCAGTAGGTAGTTATTTAAAACAATACATTTCTCTTACATACGGTGCTTTCTCAGAGGTCTTGGCTTATTCAGACTTTAACTAGGCTTTTGCATGCACATTTAATGTGTCATTGAGGCATACTTAGGAATAATTAATATAGAAGGGTTACTTGTAAATTAGTACTAGGGACAGATTTGTGAACCCAACTCCAGCAGTGTTTTTCCTTTAAATACTGGAGCTGATGACAGGTTTGATGTGAGAGTGTCAAGTGACATTTACTAGCCAGGACTATTTATATTTTGGATGTGTGTGGTGGGAGATTCCCCCCCCTCCCTACTTTTTTCTGTTCCCAAATTTTGCAGCTGTGCTTTGATTTACATGAAGTGGACAAAGTTGCAAGTTTACAGCATTCCAGTTCCTTCCCTCGTTAGAAACCAGAATGGCAATTCCAGCAGCCCCTTGGGAAAGGGGCTGCAGTATTTTCTGTACGATACGAAGGCAGCTGAACTTATCTAGGTTGTGAAATCTTGGCCACGGTATGTTGAATATAGATATATTTGCTACAGCATGAAGTTTTTCTGTTAAACCTTACAGAAGGCTGTAACACTTTGAGGGTGCACAAACCAGCTTTTTTGCTGCCCAGAAAAGCTGGTTTATTCCTAATTAACTGCAGTACCATTCTGAAAGCCCAATGTAAAAAATGTGTGGGTTTTTTTTTTTGTGAAATATAAAAATGAAAAATATTGGAAAGGTGCAAATTTTTTCTTAAAAGCATGGAGGGGTAGGGAAGCCCTCCTGTTTTAGGATGCAAACTGGCTTGTTACGGAAGGGGATTGGGAACAAACCTCCCCTGAAACAGCTGGGGCTGATCCCCATAGGAGTCAGGATGCAGGACCAGATGGTCAGATCTCCTTTGACAATCCTGGCTTTTTATTTACATGAAAACACCCTTTTAGTTTGGGGTGTGGGGGAGAATAAAAAATTTGTAACCAGTTCTGCTGTGAACAAATGTAATGAAAACATAGTGCCTATCCTGAGATGTTCACTGATGGTCCTATCACTGGGAGTATCAAACAAGGAGCAAACAGATAAGAAGGGAAAGTGTCAGCTCTTCTTTTTGCTTTCAGGGACCAGCAGAAATACAGAAAAATTGTTGGTAGTTATCGACCTGTTTTCATTATAACTTCAGTGTTTCTTTCAGCTGAAAGAGAAGATATGATATGTCTTGATTAAATGAAATGTCATCTGAGTGTTGAATTAATTACGCAGAGCATGGGCAAGGACTTGGTATTGTATTAATTTGGCTGCTCTGGAGAAAACATCAATAGGCTGTTTGCTAATGATAACTTTATACTGTCATCTGCTTTGAAGCTCTTTGCAAAAAGACCCTTGCAGCTCTTTGCAAAAACTGATGTATTAAGGTTGGTAGAGGTAGGAAAACATTAAAATCTCCCATTTGTACGAGCTAGAGTATCACTAAGAAAACTTTCAGGCTTTGCCTCTGCAGCTCAAAGGCAATAGGAGTTTGATACACAAAGGCATGTGGGACTGGACCCTAAATAAACCACTAAAAGCCTTTCTGGTGCCTCAGTCCTACTGAGTTGTGTAGGACTGTCAGAAGAGCTGGTAAGAGAAGACCAGATTTCCATAGTTTTCAGCACTGAAGTTTTTTTTTTTCATGAGTATTAAGTTGTTCACTGTCTGGCGGTTTATTAAGAACCAGCCACAGACAGGGTTTGGCAAAGAGCAAGACCATTTTTACAAGCCCAGGTTGACTCAAGTGAGTTGTCATACACTGCTTTCTGGGAAAAGGCAATTATAACTCATAAGGTTCTGATTTGAAAATTAGTTTGGCAGATATATTCTTTTAAAAATATACTTATGCATGTTAAAGCAATAGTGAAAATAGGTGATGGGAAAGGTAAAAGTGAAAGACTGAATGGGGTCATATTTTGTTTGAGATGCCCAAAGCAAATCCAAAGACATTCCCTGGGCTTGCCACCACATTTAATAGGTCATTTAGGGCCTGAGGAGAGGCTGAATCTGACTCCTGGAACTTTTACAAAAGTGCTTGAAACCTGCCTTGTTGAAAGACCCCATGGGCAGAGGTACAATGATTGATCTACCCGCAGCATCTCAGCCCTGGTTTGAGTTGTACTAGGGGCAAGGCAGGATAATAGTGCGGGTTCACTGCCTGCTCAACCCTTCACCTTCCCCTAAAGATGGTTGAGGCAGGTTCTGTTGGGTACCTCAGCGCAGAGCCCTCCCCAGCCAGGTCGCGTATATAGGTAGCAGGCATCGTTACTGGCAGTCCTTGTGTGAGATTTTATAGTGCAGACATAGTTTTATGGTTATTATTTATTTTTATGGTTCATTGGATCAAGGCCCCCAGTTTACTTCATAGCTCTCCAATGTCAACAATTATCAGGCAGCTGCTAATTGGGGCTGGATCAGGATCAGCAGTCTATTGCTGAAAATCTCCATGGGTGACATTTCTGACACCCCCGAAATCAATGGCAATAAGCCCAACGACACCGAGAAAGCCAGAAACTTATCCCACTCACCCATGCCCATCTCCTGTGGCAGGTCTGCAAAGCTTGGAAGGAATCCTGATTTCCATGCTGATAAAAGCTAATGAAGCATGAAGGAGCATCATTAAGTCATAAGCAGTTTTTGCATTAGTGGCGGGATGCAAGGAAGGATCAGAGGGGTGGTGGTTTGTTTTTTTTTTTTTGTTAGTGGCTATATAACTGAGTAGGACAGTGTGCTGGAGAATGCAACCTTTAGATAATGGTGGGAGAAAGATAAAAGGTAAGGGAAGAAGGAAGAATGATGACATCATTAGAAGACATGGGAAAAGAGTAGAAGTATTAACTTTTTCACAGTATATGTTAAATTTCAAATTCTTGTGGAAAGAGAAAAAAAATGTAGAATTGGTCATAATTTGGTTAAAAAAACCCCAATGACAACAAAAATGTCAGACATAATTTTGTTTTCAAACCTTTTTAAGCTTTTAGTTAAATTTGTTTTTTTCTATGCATCTTCTATGGGACAAAATATTAAATATTATGCTCTAGTGGAAGAGGCCAACACCTGCTCCATGATCCTTGCTGTCCCTGTTGCCACCTGTCCTGTTGCTTTCAGGTGGCAGAGCCTGCAAAGCTCGTGACAGCAGTGGTGTAGGAGGGGTGGGAGTTTGGTGTGGCCAACCTGTCCCTTCTGCAGGTACAGATGGCAGATCACGGTGTTTGTTCTGAACTGTGCAAAAAAGTGACATACCTGCACTGTGAACAGTTTAAAAATGCGCATTTAATAGTTGGTTGTTTTTTTTTAAATAAACTACTCTTGTGGTATTTTTCTCTTTGAGAAACCTTAAATCTATCGCGCTTTGCTTGTGCGCCATGCAGGGAGGTTGAAAACACCCCAGAACAGATTCCCCCAGCCCTATATTTCACCTTCCTTTTGATTGCTCTGTCATTGTAAGGCTTTAGATAATAGGCTATTATTCTCAGAATTGCTATTATATTTTATTAATAGGATGGGGGGCAATTTATTGTCACAAACTCTGAAAGATTTGCACTTGGAGCACTCACAGCTTGTGAAAAGGGCAATTTATTCAGCTGCCTCGTTTGATGGATGTAGACGCTCATCTCTTCCTCCCTACTTTTCCAGGTCCTACCAGCATTTGCACCCCGTGGGGGTAGGTCCCCGTCAAGGCTGGTGGCAGGACCAGCGGTTTGGTCTCCCGGTGTCCAAGCATTAAGTGCCCCCCAGCCACGGCGGTGGCTCGGGGTGATGGAGGCTGGGTTAGCGCTGGTGGCTGGAGCCCAGATCCGAGTTTTCCTCTCACATCTGCGCGTGTGGGTGTGTGTACACGTATGTACAGCCAGAACAAGTCTGTTCCTGTTTGGGAGATCAGTGTCAAAAGTGTATTTTGTAAGAGCTGGCCAGGCTCCTGTTTCCACATTACTAACCAAAAGCAGTTAGCCGTTTCTTTGGGGGCCTCTGCTTTTCCAAATCAGTGCACAGCTCTGTCCCTTCCTTTAGAAAAGGGAAAGGAAGGATGTGCTCCAGAGCCGTTTTTACAAAAAACCTCTCCATGGAGGTGCATTATCAGTGTGTCCCGGTTTGGTGGGGCTGGGCATAGTGGGACTGCAGCCGTAAGGGGAGGGAAAACCTGTGCTGGGGGATGGGGAACAACTTGCAAAAGGTTTCTGCTCCCTTGGTGCTTACAGAAAAGGGACAAGTACGGACACGTTGGATCTAGCTGTGTCTCTCCCTTTGTCTCTGAACAAATTGTACCTTCTACAATGCTCCAGAAAATTAGAGTAAGGAGGGTTGGGTTGTGTTTTTTTTTTTTTTTTTTTTTTTATCCTGAGGTGCCTGAACACCTGAGGCTGAAAATCCTGTTCTCCCTTCTTCTTCACCCATGCTGGGTGTCTCCTCAATTCATTATCCTTGGTGGGAGGTATGCTGCTAATTGCGGTGTCCTGCAAGTGCCTGTAATTTTGTGTGGGGAAAAGCATCATCTGGGGGTATTTTAAGCATCATTATATAGCTGGGGATGGAGAAAGGAGTAAGAGGTGTTGGATGAAAGTGGCTTTGTAAGCCCTGCGGTGGCTGCCTCTGCTAGCGGGAGGAAGGGGAGGGGAAGGAAGGAGAGCATGACTTGCTCCAGTCAGCGCAATAACCCATCCCGCTGCCTCTTGAGCATCTGGGGTGTGTGCGGGGTGACAAACAGCAAGAGGTAGCCCTCAGGGGAAATAAGACACCTGCGGTGGGAATCAGCTTTTAGTTACTAGCCATTGCCTGACTTTTTATTTTTTTTCCTCCTTTGACACATTTTTCTCCAGCTCCCTTTTCTGTCAACCCAGGAAAAAAATGGTATTTAATCTGCAGATGCAGCCCACAGCTGGAATAAATGTATGCATACCTGCACTTTTGACTAGGTTTAGGTATGTGTCGGGGGGAGCAAAAGTGCTTCCATATTCTTGGGTAAGGGCTGTGCATTTTATGCAAAGGAGGAATATAAATTCATAGCTAACCATTACAGGTGTAGCAGCTGGGCTTATTAGACTTGCTTGTACCCTGGCTGAGCTGTTTCAGTCACCCTACTGATGTTTTACAGTCTGAAAGAGGATGTGGCAGTCTGGCCTGTGGCAGCTGGAGCAGAGGGGGGGCTGTACGAGTCGCCCACCGCCAAGCTTGGTGGTGGCGGGTGCTGGAAAATAACTGTCCCGACACCCAGCCTGTGCCCTGACCTACTGGGCCTCCTGCCTTTATCTTATTAATGTAAAGACCTCAGTGTCATAAACCAGCATTGACAAATTGATATCCCATATGGAATGATTTGATGAGGATCTTTCCTAGAAGAAATGTTCCCAAACCTTCTTATTGATGGAGTTGGAAATAGACTGTGTAACCAACAGATTCAACTGTTGAAAGAAATCATTTGGGAAGTCAGTGGGTGGTTTATGATATTTTACTGGTTCATTTCCGATATTTCTAGTTGTGCCCCTTCAAATTTCAAGCTTCAAAAAATCCTCGATTGGGTACAAAGAATATGGTCAGGTTTTCAAGGCTGCTGAGCTGTTAAGAACATTTTTTAAATTAGAATAAGGGTGTTGAATGCTCAAATATTTACACAGGAGTCCAAGTTTAAGCATCTGGGTTTGCATGTTTTGTTTCTATCTGCACCTTTAAAAAGTAGAAAACAACTGCCATGTTGCTCATTAACCCAACCAGTTTGAAGATAGTTAATTTTGCTATCAAACAAATCAGTCAGTTAATCCAATTTGTTACAAGCTATCAGACAATAGAAATTTTCTGTACATTGACACAATATATCTTACTTTGGCACTGCTGTTTTCTGAGTAACCCACAGCTAGCTGCAGGCAGATTTATTTATTTTTTCCATTTTGAAGTTTGAAGTCCAGTTCTCATGCAGCTTCTCCCTTTGCTGGCTGCTGAATCTTTAAGATCCTGTCAGTTCTGGGGATGGGGCTCAAAAAAGTCTTTGGGGAGAGCTGGTTTGCATCAGGAGCAAGTGTTACAGGTCCCAATTTGCAAACAAGGAACTGTTGACATGAATTATTTTTGGTGCTTATTTATCTCTTGATAGTTACTGCAATGCAATGAAAATCATTGCTGTTCCTTGCAGGTGGCATATTTCTTCATTTGGATTTCAGGAGACAAACAACAGCAGCTCATGGAGAAAATCCTTCTGCGATGGGAAAATTTACTTTTGTTCCAAAAGAAAAAAAAATGCAGAGACTATGGAGTGGTCACAAACCTCCAGCACTGGAGATTTAAGATGGTAAATATTGTAAATCTTCTAATAACCCTTATATTGTGACTTATTTTAATGATCTTGAATGAATGAGGTGTTGAATTACCAACAATTTCTGACCAAATTGTCAAGAGAAAGCACATCTATACATGCTGGGACAACATGTGTTTTAGAGGGGAAAAAAAAAAAGCTTTATTTAAAGAAAAAAAAAATCACTATCTTCTTTCAAGTGGTTCCTGAGAAAATGATCTTTAAATAACCATGGGAAACTGGCATAATGATTTAAAGTCCGACTGGAAAGTTGCACGCTACATGTGGGTCCTAGCAGCGGAATGAGAAGTAACACGTACGCCGAGCTATGAGACAGGTATTGCTTTAATGAATGGCATAACGGTGACACTGCGTGAACTTAATATTTAGCCAGTGACGTTTACACTTTGCGAGAGCCCAGGGGAGGCAATTAGGAGGGCTGTAGAAGGAGGGAGTAATTTACCTGTCAGGTTTGTAAGTGGGCAGCTCTCTGTATGTGTGTGTATGTATGCATATTTGTGCATGAAAGATCCAGAAACTAATGAAATGGGCTTGGCGGGGACTGTCAAGCCTGTGGTTAGAGATGGGGAAGGAGTTATTTCCAAACCCACAAGATTTATTTGTGGAACTGGTGGGTAGGTGGGGGGTGAAGTTAGCAGACTTTAGCCTTCAGGGCTTTCATCTGCTTCAAATCCAGTTTAAAAAAAAATTGCTAATTGTAACAGCCAGCAGGTAAGTTACCCATGTATATCTTACAGATGACTTCATTATAGTTTTATTTAACATTTGTTCTCTGATTATTTTTTTTCCCCCCTTATTTCTCAGAATATGACTGGGTAGGTGGAAGAGGCTCCAAATTCAGTGCTTGCAGCTCTTATGTCTCTGAATGGCACAGAGCTAACCTGTCAAACCAGAGCTTTTCTTTGGGGATGGAAAATTAAATGGTGCTAAGCTGGTGTTAAGAGCTGTACAAAACCGATCCTTACTCCAGGAGCTTGCAAATACCAGAACTGCAGTGTAACACATTCCTGCATTCGCAGGAAGGTTTGGCTGAAGTCTGATCTCAACCTCATGGTCACCCCCATCTTCAACTAGCCCTGAACCCCAGGTCTTTCATCTCCACGTTTTTGGGAGGTGAGAATCCACAAGGTTTCACAGGGGACAGTGTAGAGTACAGAGCACCAAAATGCCAAATCCAAAGAGCTGTGTCAGTGTCAAGTTCTTTGATTTTCCATTCTCTCACAGGTGCTTGCAGGGCAACTGGTTTTTTTCTCCCCAAACAAGCCTTCTGCCTTATCTCAGTGCTCAACTGAGGCACCTCTGAGTTCCTTGCTGTGGAAGAAGGTGGTGGAGACAACACCATGGACATAACCAAGATTTCCTTCTTACCAGGTGGTTGACTGTGCCAACCAACCTGAAACATCTTTTTGTAAGGGGCTGTAGTGACAGAACAAGGGGTTTAAACAGAATGAGGGGAGATTTAGATTGGTCATCAGGAAGAAGTTCTTCCCGGAGAGGGTGGTGAGGCACTGGAACAGGTTGCCCAGAGATGTTGTGGATGCCCCATCCCTGGAAGTGCTCAAGGCCAGGCTGGATGAGGCTTGGAGCAACCTGGTCAGTGGAAGGTGTTCCTGCCCATGGCAGGGTGGGTGGAGCTGGGTGATTTTAAGGTCCTTTCCAACCCAAACTGTTCTGTGATTCTATGATTGGAGATTCCTCCTGACCAGGCTCATGCAGCTGAGGCCATCTCCTGCCATGGGCAGTGAGAGGGATTTCAAAGTAGTGGCTGAACACCTTGGGAACTTGGCTCTGGTGCCCTGAAGCAAAGAGCAGGGATAGGTTTGGGTGTCGCTGCTTCTTGTCACCCACCCAGGTACCTGCCCTGCCCCTGCCAGACGTTATTGGCCCATATCAGTTGGTGGTGTGAATACATGGGTCGACTGCTGGGGCACAGCAGACCCATCATCAAGCAGTGCTTTGAACTAAAATGCTACTTTGATTCCGAGGCAGTTATTTTGGGGGGAATATGTATGATTTGGAGCTTAAAAACTTGGCTTGAACCTAGGGCAGAGAAGACGCCTCACTTAGCCTGAGGAATGCTTTTGACAGCGACACGTTGTTGCCACATCTCTTGGCTGGGAAAAAGTTGTACCTTTCCTGTAAATTGAAAGACTTCACTGAAGATTTCCCTGAAGTCTAACTGCTGCAGGAACAGCAGCTTGACTCCTGATCCCATTTTCTGTTTTAAAACCCATTTCTAGTCCAGCAATTAAGGGAAAACCTAAAGCTCATTCAAATGAGCTTTTTAATGCAAAAAAAGTCTGGTTAAATCTAAACCAATTTCATGGTCTTGTCTGTGCGAGTCATGACTTTTTACAGACCAGGGACTGATGCTGCCGTTTGTTTTAGCAGTGCTTGGTACTTATCTGTGAGCAGAAAGGTGATGTTGGGGAGGGGGTTGTGGTGTTACTTTTCCAAAGGCTGATCGTTTCGTTATCTAATTTGGGAAGCGGGACTATCCCTGATTGACCCTTATCATCCTTTCAGCAAGGCAGATAGCACGACTGCCTGTTACCCCATAGATATCTGGTTTCTGAGTATGTGTTATAAAAGGCCTCGGCCAAAACAGTGAAACCTCTCAGCACCCGGCGTGGGGAGGTGGCGTTAGCCCCACAGGGAAAGGGGTGGCTGGTCTTGTCCTTGTCACCTGTCGCAGAGCCGTGGTGGCTCTGCTCTGTTGTCACTCAATTAGTCACTTCTCCTGGGGATTAAAGAGTGGGGAAGGGGGAAAGTTCCCCAACTTACGTTACTATTGCCCAAACTGCTGTAAGGGTAACTATAATAGAAAAGAAAAAAAGCCCCTCTCTCGCTGTCTTCTCCCTGACAGGTGGTTCTGAGGCGCCAGGAAGGGATTTAGCCTCTGACTAGCAGCAGCTTTATCTTCTACACAGGGTTTCAGTGTGCTTAGCTTGCGTGAGTAGCTTTTATTCCTGTTTTGCAGATGGAAAATGCAAGTTCGGAGGTGCCCTCAGCTCCCTGCTGGAAACCCAGCCATGTCCCTGGCTCTGGGTGAGTTAGTGGTACAGCACAAGGCGCAGCCTGGACCGCCCTGCGCTCGTCCAGATCCACCCCTTGAGGTGTTCAGAAGTACTAGATCTTGGTGGTAAGTCTGACTAAGCAGTGAATCTTCCCATCCTTGGAAGCACTCTATTTTGACACTGGAAACGCTAAAATATCTTGCTCTTAACTGTTCTTCCAGGGGAAAAATGGGAGTTTTCTGAAGATTTCCTTGCAGTTTTGGGGAATGCAGTAGGCTTCTTTCTAGCAAAGATGGGATAAACTTCCTTTTGCTCTTATTGGAGTAGAGTGATTTTCTTCAAATATGATAGAGAAGTTTTTAGGATTGCATGGAGCTCTACTACCTGCTGTGCCACGTTGCTGGACATGCTGTGAGGGTGTGACAAATATACAACACATTGCACACAAGCTTCTGGGTCCCTTTAAAACAGAGAAAACTGGGTTTGTGCTTTAACCTGCAAAGATGAAGAGCGATAGAGATCTTTCTTTTTTGTAGACAGCCTTCTGACTTGAAACAAGACAACAAACCCCCCAAAGTGCTCCAAAATCGTTTATCAATTTGTCTCTGTGCCTTCTGATGGGGCCTTTGGATTGTCATATCTACCTGCTTGTGGATGCCTGTGATGTTTAGAAGAGTGAAAGTGGACGTTTCAGAGGTGGGAAAGCCTGGAGAGCCATGGGTAAAGCCATGAGGCTGAGCCGGTAGGAGGGTGCAGAAGGTTGCGCTTGCTCATCATGATGCGTGCCATGCTGACTGGTGTTACTGGGAAGCACCTGTGACTTTTATTACCCTTAAATCTGTCCCAGTGCCCTATTAACCAGGAACCCACTGGTGTGTGTGGTGGGGAGCAGAGACAGAAAGGAAGTAATATTGAGTCAGCAGTCAGGAGGGATCAAAGACTGTCAATTTTTGACACACAAAAGGGTAAGTGATGCTGAACTCCTTCTAGACTGATTCCAACTGAACACATTTTAACCTCTTAATCCTCACTTCTGAGTTATAGCTCAGACATTCAGGGCTTTGTGGCTTTTTGGAGCTTCTCTCCTGTGTGTCCCAAGCAAATAGCAAGTCATCCCTCACTCGTGCACAGCGTGTGTTGAATGTTGAGTGTGGTGTCAATCTTGCAAGATTTTGGGGTTTCTTGCCTCCATTACTGACTGAGTGGAATTCATGGGAATCTTTACTGAGAAAGAAGCAAACCTAAAGTAACTGTGGATGTAATATTTCCCATTTTGATTAGTGGAAGCTAAACCCAAGTTACACCTCACCCCTCTCAGGAGATCCCTCACCTTCCTGCATTACCTTCAAGGAAGCTGTTCCTGGGCCCTTCTCTATCATCCTCCTACCTTAGTAGTCTCTTATCTTCCCATCAAATGCTGAAAGGTTCCTTCCTGCTGCCGTATCTACTGGTCATAGGTATGAATACACTATTTTTTGAGCCTTGTTTGTATTATTTTTGGTTTGCTTATTTGGGCTTGACATAAAACCCAGCAGAGAAACTCTCACTTAGCCAAGGCCATTTCTGCATTCACTGCGGACAAGCGTTGTGCTCCAGGGAACCAGTTTTATTCCAGGGTTTGCCAGTGATTCATTTCTGGATGCTGTCTGTGTGATTCCCTCTGGGCCTCAGTTTCCTGTTCTGTAAAATGGAGATAATACCCTTTTATGGCACAGGGCTGCTTTGAAGCCTTTACAAAATACTCTGTGTTTGGATGAAAGTTTCTATAAAGCAGATTTAAAAAAGCGTGCAGCTCTTATTGAGGGGCTTGTATGAAGCGATCGGGACTCCAGGATGAATGTTTGTGTCAAACCCTCAGACAACACTGGAACAATATTCCTGTAACTTTTCTAAAAGCATCCGCTGTTGGTGCCCATGGCAGGGTTTGCTGCTATTCATTCTTTTTGTTTATTTTATGTAAATCCTTTTTCCTTCTCATTGAAAACACAAACAAAAAAAAAGGGGGGGAGGGGAATGCCAAAAAATAAAGAATTTTGCTCTGAAAGCCCCATAAAATTGATTCATCCCAAAGAAGTTTTTAACAGAGCCAACCCTCTTGCCTGTCTGTCTAATGTTTAAAGAAACTCTCCTCTTTCTCCTGACTGTCATATTATGGGGCAAAAAAACCTGAAAGCAGAAATGAAAGAGATGCAGAATTTTTGTCTCCTCGCTTTTCTCACTCGGGTCCCTTTATGTGCGCTCTCCCGCCTCCCCTTCCCTCCTGCTCTGCCTCAGTTCCCATTGAAATGTCAAATGCAACAGTTGTCTGCAAGTGAAAGAGGGGCTCCCCGGTGGGAACAGGCTGCCCTTTAAACCTGAAGGCCTCGCCTGTTCTCTTCACCCCTTTTTGGTGTTTCCCATCCCACTTTCTCAGCAGATGTTGTGTGGGGCAGCACAGGCTGTCAAGGAACGAGTTTCTTTTCACCTGGCCATGTGAATGGCCTGGCGCAGAAACGCTGGCTTATTCTCTCAGACTCTGGCACCAGCTTACATAGAAAGAGATTGTTTCTAAGAACTGTCTTTTTTCTTTCTTTCCCCTTTTTTAGAAGATGGGGAGGGGAAAAAAAAAAGCGGAGAGACATGCTGGCTGTATTTTAAGCTTCCTCCTTGGGTGCCAAAGGAGTCCATAGAGTTTTGTTGCTGCTACTTTTGTTCCTTTTATAGTTTCAATTCAAGCCCCGGGCTTTCAGCTCTCCTTTGTCTTAGCCCTGCTTTTCCCAAGCAGTTGACATGAGAATTGTTTCAGCAAGATGGTGTGGAGGTTCATCCAGGAGCATTGCCCCAGTTTTAGTCCGGGGCTGTAGTTTTTGACTCTTTCAGCAGCTGGGTGCTGGAAGTTTGCAAGAGAGTGACATTTCACATGCTTCCGCAGGGAAAATATTTACCTTCAGAAGTGTTCTGCCTGAAAATACGTGACAATGTGGTGCAAAAATGCTCAAACTCTATCCTAACGTTGAGTTTTGTCACAGTGCTGTTTGCGATAGGAGAAGCACATTTAAAAGTGGAAGAAAAAGATGGTGTGTGAGTTTTCACGCTTGCTCCCTGAATATCTGCCCTAATGTGGCTGGATGTCCCCCGTAGCCTGCTCTCTCTCCCTCATCAAGACCTTGGGCACTCAGTTGGTCAACTGAACTGCAGCAGAGGGGTACATGGGGAGATACTCCCCTCCCCTGATGTCTTCACGTGGCACCTCCAGGGAGATGTCACTTATCAAGCCCACTTTTGGCTACGTCTCTGTGCTCTGAGCCCAACTCATTGTAACAAGCCTTGGTCTACTCTCAAGAGCAAGTTATGTACGTGGGATTGTGGATCATTTGATCTTCTCACCCTGATGAGAGACATGCATGTGCTGCTGATCCTGAAAAATGGAGTTGTCATTTACTGATTTAATAAGTAAATAATGAGCTATTCTGAAATATTATAGGGATATTATGCCTGTGGTTCCCTTTGAGTATTTATACACACTTTAAATCCAGTGGGTTTTTTTGTTGTGTGTGCGTGTGGTTTTTTAAAGATCTGAAGTTTATTTTTGCAGCGGTGCTTGGAAAGCTGTAAATGATCCACAAGAAATTAACAGACAAAAGTCCCTGGCTCTGCTCCACCCTATTGAAGTTGGTGGCAAAACTCGCACTGACTTCAGTGGAAGTAACAACTAGGGCCTGCGAGACTAAATAAATCAGTTTTATAATCGGAATATCTTTCTGAGCCCTGTTCTTAGTGCTTTATGCGACTGAGGTGTTAAGTGCTTGTATGGTGATGAAAGACGTAAACCACAAGCAACTTCTCAGGTGAAATAGAGACTTGTGAAGGTAAGATTTCTATATTTGAAAGCTCTGGGTATGCTTCACCTTTTCAAACAGTATTTTGGAAACCTGCACTCAAATTCTGCTAACAGGAATGCACGAGATGTGTTTGAGAGGTTGAACTGACTCTCCATCATGTAGCCAGCAAGCGTATGAGAATGTTTTCCCTTTCCTGTTTGTCAAAAGTGCACTTTTACAAATGTGGGACTGGAGGAGTCAGCAAACGGAACCTCCTGCCTGGACAAGTGGATATGTCACATCCCGTTCAAAAACTAACTAGGAGGAGGTGGTTTGCCTCCCCCTAAAAATCCTGCATGTGTGGTGCTTGTGTTTGGAAGTTTGCAGAAGCATTTTTCCCTGTGTCTGTTCTGGCACATCTACCACTGTTAAAACTATTCCGTTAAACAATAGGATGGTACACATAACTCGGAAGTATAGTTCTTATTTAGCCCCTTCTCTCAGTGACCTCCAAATGATTTTGCGAAGGAAATACAATTATCTTACGTTTTCCATTGCACACCCGAAGGCTCTGTGGCATTGCCATATGCAAGGATATAGATCAGCCCTTTCCTAAGTCCTAGTCTGGCATCTTATCCCCTGCCTTCTAAAAGCTTTATCCCTAAAACATGCCTTGAGCTAAGGGCTCTGTATTGTGAAGTTTTCCTATTGATTTCTTCCCTGGAGTTTATGCCTTTTGGAGGAGATGGGGCATTGCTAATTGCTTCAGCTGTTCTTGACTGTTACAGGGCACTTGAGCAGAACTGTGTAGGCTGAAGTGTTGGTGCTTTGTAAAATAACCCTTCGGCCTTCCAGAATGGCAGGATTAACAAGTTTAGCCTTCTTGATTTGTTTTGAATTATTTTGTTTGTGATCTTCATCTAGGGCAGAAGATAGCTGAAGGTAAGGCAAGGTTATCGCTAGATTAGCTGAAGATGAGTGCCATGGAAATAAAGCGCTATTGTTGCTCTTTGAGCAATGACACTGAACCAAAATAAAAGGCATCTGGGTAGGAAATAGCAGGCTGCTCCCAGGGAGCATCCATGGTGTACCTCAAATTGCCATGAATGCTAGCCCTGCTAGGCAACCAGTAAAGGGAGCCACAGGCAGCCGTAAGTCAGGCCAAAAAGAGAAGAAGAATTAGACTAACCCTGAGAAAAAGGGGTACATTCTTCCTAATCATGGTCTGGACTGGAAGTCTTTTTATTCTCATCTTTTGTTGCATTTTCCTCCTTCCTTTTCACACCCCAGCAGCAGCCAGTGGGTCTCAGTGCTGGAAAGCGTTGGGTGGCCATATCCCACCCCTCCTGCTCTGCCTGACCTTCAGGTGGTTTGGGGGCTGGTGACAGGAGAGCTGCAGCACGTCGGAATGGCGGGCTGTGCCACATGGCATGAGGTCAGACTGCAATGTTGACCGTGACCCTTGGGAAGGGAGGATGAACCCCACCCTCTGCTGAAGGACACAGAGTCTGGCTCTGGGTGTTGGTAGAGTTGTGGTTTCACATAAGGATAAACATCCAGCTGTAATGGGCAAGAAGGCCATGGCATCTCTAAGCTCTGCACCCACCATGACTTATTCAGCCTCCCAGACAGAGCTCTGGTGGGAACAGGAGGAGTATCAGGGAGAGCAAGAGGGAGATGGACTACTGGAACTGCACCCTGCCTTCCCTGAGACAGGCTGCACTGGTGGACTGGACTAATGGTATGCAGGATTCCCTATTCTCTCTCTGCCTGGCTGGACATGGTGACTGAAGGAACAGGGGCAGTGGTTACCAGTTCCTGCCCGGTGAGGTAGGCATGTCTCTTCCATGACCACCCAGCTGCCCAGGTGCCCTTGTGTTATAGGTATGAGGCTCTGCAAATGGAATCGAACAATAACAAGGATGGTGGTTAATCCAGCTTGGAAGCGTTGTGGAGGTTAAGTTGGCCTTTGCCCTGTGTCAAAACTGCTTCCATAAAGAAAAAAAGGGGTTGTTGACATAGGAGAATCCCTTCTGAAGGGAACAGAAGGCCCAACGTGCAGATTGGCCCCACTTCCTAGGGAAGTCTGCTGTCTCCCTGTGGCCTGGGTTAAAGATGTGAAGAGAAAGCTTCCTACCCTGGTCCAACCCCCAGACCTCAGACAGTTCTTGCTGTCTTGTCTTTGTTTCCATGGGCTCTCTTCCTTTATTTTAAGAGATGTATTAGCAACAAATCAGTTCTCAAATTCCTTGATCTGATTAATCAAATTTTAGTGTATATGCCTCCCATCTTTAAACACCTGAGCAGTGTCACTGGAGCAGTGACACCTCTAGAGATCAGGGGGTGCTGGGAGTAACCTGAGATACTTTCAGCAGAGGCTGGGGGCTGACATGCAGGGAAGGCAGCTCCCATGGCCAGCTGTAGCTCAGGAAGCAGCCTCAAGAGGGAGAGAAGGCTTTCTGACAAGCTTTCACGACCAATGTTCAAAGAGAAGTGGCTTGAGAGAAGAAAGGGCTGGGCTTTGTGGCTGTACAAAACTCAGCCCTGCAAATCTGTTCTGTGGCTTTTTCATTGATGCTCCTCTTCTGCCTGATCCTTTCCTTTACTCCTGCTGATGGCTGGGGACTACTTTCTAAACCTGGGGACTATAAAGCTCAGCCTGGGATGAGGAGTGTCACCTGCATGGATGCAGGTCTGTGTCTTTTCTCCTCGGTCAGAGATGCATCACCCCCATGTGCGACGGGAAAAATAGTCTGGACAGGAGGGGAACAAACTGGTTAGTTCCCTCGAACTGAAGGATGCCCCAGCACTGTTTGGTTAATCACTGGACAAGGCTAGCACGATTGCACAAATGACCGATATAATAAATAACAGATGGAAAACGCTCTGCTTTCAGCAAAGGAGCTGGCTATTTAAAGGCAGTGAGAGGTTTGCAGCACCAGCCCTAGCAACAAGGACAAAAGTTATCCCCAACACGTACATGAAGCAGAGCTCCAAACACGTGAGGCCAAGCCACCATGAACTCACTGTATGGTGGCATTAATAGGAGAGGGGCCTCCACCGACTTCTTAAAGGGTGACGCAAAAGCATCCGAAGAAACTTGCGGTGCACGTAAATAAGCAGCGTGTTGCACCGTATCTAATTGCCAGAATAATTATTTTCTGCTCTGCAAATTACCAGGAGCAAATTCACTGCAGTACATTTATGTGTATTTAATTATCATCAAGAGCTAGGGTTGAGGGACTAGATTGAGTATGTTCGTAATGAAATAGCCAGCATTTGTGTGTGTATTTGCAGAGAACTCGTTATTTTACCACAGCTGGATTTGTTTATTTTAAATAAATCATCATGGCAGATATAGTCTCTGCATGTTTGCCCATTTGCCAATTTATGGTAAAAATTGTGGTTTCATTTATATGGGTGGTTTTTATCAAACACACAGAACCCCTCTTGCTTGCAAGCTGCATGGTTTTGTATGTTTTAAGGAGGAGCTTAATGCAAAGAGAAGACATCAGTTCACGTGTAAATCCAGGGTAGTGGAGTAGGAGGAATTAGGATGAGCTGGATGTGTTAAGGTTTTGCGATGGGCCGTGGGTCTTCATACTTTTAGTCTGAAAACTTGAATTCTAACTTCACCCATTTGTAAGCCATGACTTACTATTGTAAGTCAAAGTAATATTTTTGGTTTCTAGTAAATATTCATCATATGAAGAAACAACAGAAGTGGAATGCAGGATTACCACTTCTGATCCTGGGATGGTTCTTCCCTTCTTAAGCTTCAGACTTTCTGGACCAGAGCTTTACTGAAGATATTGGCTATAAGTTCATTTTATAAGAAAATGTTAGAATTAGAAAGAAATACTTTTGCCATTTAAACTTTGGGTTTGGGTTGTTGACCGGTATCAGGACTTTTGAAAAGATAGATCTGAAAGTCAACAGTGTAGATGGCAGTTCATCCAAGGAAAAAATCATGTTGTGTAGTCCCCAGGAGGGGCGTGTGTGACCTGATCCTGTTGAAAACTGGAGATCCTGCTCTGTATCAGTCCAATCTCCAGTCAGGGAAGCTGATCGTTGAAAGACAGAGAGATTTGCTGGGTCTCCTGCCCTGTAGCCTTGCTTCCCTTCATCTGGAAGCAACAGCCTGGCTGGAGTTGGTTTCTGCTATAGCCAACAGCTTGTTGTGGTGACCGTTTCAACAGTGAGGAGGGAGGCTCCTGGGCTGGCTGGTTCAGTGCGTGCCCCAGCCGTGCCAGGTGAACACGCGGTTGCAATGCAATTAGAAACCCAGACCGTTGCCAAGCCTTGCTTTGTGTTTCTTGGTTTCCTCTTGTGGATACAGACTCAAGTTGCAAAACACAACAAACTAGGGGTAGCGAAGGGACTCAAAGGTACTGTGCTGTGTCATGAGTGGTGGGATGGGACCAGCTGGTGACATCTCCATGCCCACGGGACACTTACTCGCAGTGTCCCTGAGCTGGTTTGTGTATAATTGATGGGTACCCTGAGGTTCTGCCTCCCCCTCCTCCCCAGGACATCCTTTTCTGTGTTAGTTTATTTTTTAAATAATTAACAGACTTTGTGACTGCCTGTCTATCTGTCCCTCTGGAATTCCTCTCCAGCTGCTCTCATCCCTCCCCACAGCCCCTCCCTCTCCTCCCCAACGTGCTTTTCCTTTCACTGTATCTTAAAGGGGTGTCTTTTGTTTTAAGCACACTCTGGAATGAAACCTTTGGGCATTTTTTGAATGGGATTCCCTTTGCTGCTTGCTGGTATCCTCAAATCTTCTCTTCCCTCCCTGACGCGCAGGGGAAACTCCCGCTCCTGGCAAAGAAGCTGATTTAGGACTAAATAAGTCAGCACAGGGTAACCCTTGTCTGATGGACGCCTCTCTCTCCAAACTGCCGTTACAAATTACCTGTCCCTGCAGCATGAAGGGATGGGTGCAGTTGAGGATGGACTCCCTACTTTTCCTCTCCCTGTGGCATTGCTGGTGGCTGCAGCTTGCTGTGGTCTGGCTGATGTGTGGGTTGACGTGGCTGGTGTGGACTTGACGTTACCTTCCGCAGCTGTTGGTAGCAGGGACTGTTCCCTTTCTTCCCAGTAAATCTGCCTTGCTATGGCACTAGCAATGGTGTGGGCAGTGGAGGAGCTGTAGCACGCTTCATGCTACTGGGAAAATCAGCTATTGAAGGTGTTGGCTTCCCTTCTGCTGCCATGCTGGCCTCTGTTCCCAGAGAAAAGTCCTACTAGTAGAAGAGGAGAAGCCCCAAAAAGCTGCTGGAGGCATTCCCTCCATTGCTTTGTGTAAGTGGTCAGCAGCAAGCGTGGGTGCTGTGGCCTGGGTAGAAATGGTGATTTCTGTGTAAAATCCTGGGATCCCAGGTAGGTGCTTGTTTCTGGGCATTTATTTGGGAGTGAGAAATGCTAGGAGTATGCATGTTGAACCTGCATCTCTTCTTGCCATCAACAGAAGACTGTCAGATTGTTCTTCTTCCACCTCATATAAAGCCCATCTACCTATTTTAGTATTTTAATGCTAGTTTAGTAGCATTATAAAAACCAACCACCTTTCCCATCTTTACTTGCCTGTGCTTGCTGCTCTCCAGATCCACATTTTAATTGACACGAAGCTTGTGTCATGGCTGGAGGCGATGCCAATAATGCACATATTCACGGCATGGCAGGCAGATAGGCCCCCTCCCTCAGACACCATCATTCAAAGCAAACATCAGACAAGCAGCTGGCTTTGATGTGGGTCCTGGGTTTGCAGCCTCAAAAGAGGAATCTTTGGAGCCCCGTTTGCACTGTTCCTTGTGCCAGACGTTGCAGCAATGTCATAACGGCCAAGCAACTGTGTCCTCAGCATAGTGGAAGGAGTATTTTGCAGTTCCTCAGCAGACACGGTTGTGTTAGAGAGTAATGAAGAGCAGGCTGGGTTTTGCAAGGACGGATGCTGTGAAGATGATGATAATCAGGGATGGGGAGAGGGGCAGGGAGGGTGGGTGATAGGGTTGCTGTTGGACCATCTGAGGCACTTGTCAGAGGACATTAGCCCTGCAATTAGGAGAAGCTGAAGAGGATGGAAGGGAAGACAGCAAGAGAAATGCTGCGGCGGGGAGGGCTTTGTGTCAATGTACAAAGCTTTTTTTCTCAGCAGGGCTGCTGGGATTTGCTCAGGTCCCCTCCCAGATAAATTAACTCAGTACAACACCTGCTCCTTTAATATGGCCAGGCTAACTCTGCTGCAGACCTGGCTTTTCTTTATCTCTTTTTTTTCCTTTTCTTTTTTTTTTTTTTTAAATGACATGGAAGCAGCCTGTGAACTGCCTTCTGGTTTTTTTCCTCCCCTAAACCACCCCTTTCTCATGGAGGGTGAGATTGTTTCACTCAGAAGAATGACTGGGGGGAAAAAAAAAACAACCACCAACCAGTTGAAAGATTTAGAACAAAACCCCACCAAAAAAACCCTCTCAAGCTGGCAAGAGGTGAAGAGTATGTAATTGCTATTCCTTATGCAGCCCACTAAAGCTGCATGTTTTAACCATCTGAGGACAGCAGGGAATTTTCTCTTCCAAGAGAGTCAAATGTGGGGTTTGCATTTTCTTTCTTTTCAGGAGGGGTGCGGGGAGAAAGAGGTGGACTTCATTTTCCTTGGGATTAGCTAAAGCTCCTTCCACTTTTATGTTGGCGACATGAGGCTTCATCAGACCTCTGATCCTGCGCTGAATAAAAATATAGCGTTACCATCAAACTGCAAAACGGAGGGCTTGAACTGAACTGGATTAAAGCACATTTGAGACAGCATTCTTCACTTAATGGAGTGATAGCGTGGGGGGTGCTGCTGCGGTGCCCAGTTCAGCCCACGCCTGTGCTGGAGCATAAAGGGGGGTCTTATTCACTGCTCCTGACCTGAGAACCTCAGGCTGAATTTTCTTCCGGGAGGTTTGTCCTGATGCTCCCATATCCCATTGCTGCATTTCTGTGGATTTCTTCTTGACAATGCAACACTGGCAACAGGCTCGCTAATCAGTAGGGTGCACCTCATCTTCATGGAGATGTATGCATGAGCTTTAATTGCAAATAAATGCGCCGAGACACATTTGCTTATAGTTTGGCATTTGTCTTTCCCATGTGAATAAACATCCCTGGCTTTTCTCTACCCTACATGCACTCTGATAGTCCTTTTGCAGCCTGTTTGCCACCGTTGGCTCTTGGTTTGCTCTTTGGACACTCTTCTTGCCAGATTTGGCAGGCTTTTCCCCTCCCCTAGGAGGAAGCAGGCTTTTTCTGACCTCCACTGATGGCCCAATGTACCAGGTTTAATGGTATATCCTACAGTGGAGTAGAGGCCTGGAAGAATCCACTCGTACCATGTTGTGTGTTGCACCTTCCGTCTTGATGAGTGCCTGTATGCTTGGATGTATCCCCATATGTCCAGTAATGAGCATGGGCTAATTGCTTAGGCAGATAGAAAAATAGATAGGTAATTTGTAGCTATTTAATTTTACATTAGGCAGAGGGATGTAGGGGCAGAGGCTAATGTTGTTGGCATTTCTTTTCAGGATTGTTAACCAGATATGCTGCCTCTGGGGCATAACAATACCTCCCTCGGTAGAGCTCTCTAATACTTTTATTACATTCTTATTAATTTAGCAATGGCCTAAAGTCTGTGAGGCACCTTCCAAGGCAGGATCCCTGCCCTGAGGACCTTACAGACTAATTCCCAAGCATGATACAACCAGGGATTACTCAGTAAGGGCAAGGGCCTAATGGAGTAAGAAATGGTTTGTATTAGATAAATGGATAAGAATGAATCAGTGGAAGAGTTAATCACATTGTTCCTTGCAGGCGTGCGGGGATAAGCAGTTCCTTAGGAGATCTGCAGTGTGGCTGGTCAGTTTGGTGAAGTCTTTCCAAGCAGGGACTGTGGACGAAGGTCGTCTCTTGTCTCCCAGCCTCCTTTTTCACCAGCTTCGTGTGGATAGCTGCTCTGGGAAGCAACGTGCTCCAAATGCGAAGCAGCTACGTGAGTAAATGTTCTGGTCAGCCAAAGTGTTAGCTGTGACCTCCAGAGGGAACAGGTCCTGTCCCTCCAGGGTCACAAAGAGCTCTCACCCCGTCTTCCCTCTTAGCTCTTCAGATGCACAGGGCTGGGGGAAAGTTTTTTAATTTCTAGTGAGATTGCAAATCTGTGCTTTTTTGCCATGGATTTCAGTTCTTGGGAAGGCACAAATTGGTGGTCCCAAACAAAAGACCTATCCAGGAAGCTGAGGAAAGGGCCGGAGGGGAGTGGGGGCTGGAAAAAGGGCTTCTGCTCAGGGGTGGCCAAAGGACCTCCCCGCACCCCCCAGCACCTGTCCTCCTCATTTGAAGTCTGTAAGCTGCCCAGCACAACCAGCGACTTGTGGGACAGATGGGTCTGCAACAGCTGAGGGAGCTCAGGGCAGGAGGGATGAAAGCGAGATGGCCAGCCCTCCCCTCAGTGCCTCGGCAGCGCAGGCTGGTGTGAGCCGGTGGGGAACATTTGGTGTCCATGTGGCATCTGGCAGCGGAGTTTGCTTCTCTGGCATTTCCTTTGGTGAAAGGAAGAGCAAAGCAATTCACTTCCAAGCAGCTGCTCCGCTCCCCTGGGAGGGAACATCATCCTCCTCCCTGCCTGGGCTCTTTGGCAGGGTGCTACAGCGCAGTACCCTAAGCCAACATCCCCAACCCCAGGTAAACATCCTTTGCCCTCATTTACTCTTTTTTTTTTTTTTTTCTTAAACTACTGGGAAAACAAAAACTCTCTGCATCACTTACTTTTAAAACTAGTTGCTGTGGCAACTGGATGCGGGGTTTAAAGTGGCTGCCTCTGTCTTCTTGACATCATTGTTTGACTTTCAGTTGCTGGAGCAACAGATCGCTGGGAAGAACCAGCAAGGTCGAGGTTTCTCTTTTTCTTCCTCCAAGTTGCTTTTCTTTGGGGCCTGAGAGCACCAGCGATAGTTTGCTTTTCACTGAAGACACACACTGTTAACATATGATGGGAAGATGTCAGGCAGTATTAGAAGAAATGGAGGTTAGGTCAAAGGCTCATTACAATGGGAGAATTCCTGCAAAACTGAAAAAAAAGAGAGAATGAATGAGCCATTATATTTCCCCAGATCAGAGTGTTAGAAAAGATGTGGCTCCAGCATGCTTGGTGTTAGGCATTTACCACGTAAAATTTTTCTATTGGTTGTTCTGAACCCCAAGTTTTTTCCAACAGAGACATAGCTGGGGTGATAAGCGGGGAAGGTAAGATGCCATCGGACATAGCTGTGTAAGCCAGTACCATAACGTAGCTCCTTCACTTCCTCTTAATGAAATGTTACACTCACAGCTTCCTTCCAAAAGTTTTTTCTTTCTGTGTCATCTCTGTCCACAGAATTGCTCTTTAACCCATCCCAGCCAGTTTTCCTGTGCAATGGGATACAGGACACCTATCTACCTAATTATTGCTTTCTAATTTTTAATGTTGCTTCTATTTTTTCTGCATGTCCTCCACACTGATTGTCCAGGGTCCTGGCTACAGCCACAGGGGTGGTGGAAGGGTGTTGCCAATGCACAAATGTCACCCTGTGCCCGGGGTGCAGAGGGACCATGTCTCCATTGGGACAAGGATATCATGAAGATGATGCCCCGAGACTTCAGTAAGCAGAATACTGTCCTTTTATGAAACACTTATATCCAGGAATGCTCAACTCCATTTTCCTAGACTGAGACACACTGCCTTGGTTTTATGCACCGTGGTGGCTACAGCATCCCAGTCCTAGCTGAGGTCTTTGGGTGAGCCAACGCCGTGTTCCTGCACAGAGCTCTTGGTGAGATTTGGCTGGTTTTCCTCTGGGGTCGGTGTTTGCAGAGCTTGAGGTGACAACAGCTACTAGCTTTTAAGCTGATGCTGAATTTGCAGTTCTTTGTGTTTTGAGTTTTGAATTTCTTCCTGGCATGAAGGCTGACCAGGCATGGTGTAAAGGCCAGAGCGAGGGGGAGGCTGGAGGTCGGATGATGCGTACACTGGAACACAGTTTTGGCATTATGCATTAAATTAGTAATGAATGAAATGTCAAAGCAGGGGCTGGTTTTTGGCAAACGCTTTATGCTTAAAACCTAAATGATAAACTACTGCTCTTTCAGGAGGCTAAACATGTCCTTGACTGCTTGACAAAATATCTACAGGATTTCAGTTTGTATCAGTAAATCAGGAGCAGCCTTAAGTGATGCTGTTGGATGGAATAGGATAAATGAAATGTAAAATGCAGATTTTAATAAAATGCAACTGGAAGTTAAAAGTAAATTTTGAAAACAATATTAGAGAAATAGTTAAAAAAAAAAGAGTGAAATCTGTTGGTATCAAGGTAAAGGGAACTGTCATTTAAAGGTACTTAAAAGCTGAGCTCTTGTTCTGAGAATTCCTGCTAATATACGTGACTGTCCAGCTCATTCCAGGTTTCCATATATATATATATGTATAAAAAAGTGCAAACTTTTTCACAATGAAGTTATGGTTTCAGTATTACACCCTCATTGCCCACAAAATACACAGAACTCAAATTAACAAATATACATGCCTCAAAGTCTACACAGTGTCAGCCACAAATATGCATGCAAGAATGCTGCTTGCTAGAGCTCGGAGTTAGCTATTAGCCAACATTTGTATGGTGCTCAGATAATTTGTTCTTCAATGCCACACACGTACCACATGGTTCAGATGTGGTTTGAGGAGCTATAAAATGGGATTTCAAACTGGTTCTGTCCCTACTCTTAAACCCATAGCTCAATTAGGGCTCAGATGCATCTCAGCTATAGGGCTGGCGTCCTGAGTCTGGGATATTGTGACTAGCTGGGTTTTGTGGAGGCTAAAAGGCATGGATGCAGCTGCTTATTAGTGAATTTGTGCACGTGCCAGTCTGCAGTGAAATGTACTTGAAATAACCTATCCTAGATGCCTTTATGAGGATGATGGCCCTGATGATTTAGCTATTTCGGTTCCAGCTTGAATTATTCATGTATTTGAAAACACTCATGAATTATTTGTGTTTTCACTAAATATATAATTTAAACCCCCAAATCCTTCCGATGAAATACAAAAATGAAATTCATTTATTTATATACTCTGCTCTGAGATGCTGCCCCCACCCCGAAGGAGCCCTTCAGCCGAAGGCTCGCAGGGAGCTGCGGTGTCAGGGCACAGTGATGTCTTGGGCATCAGCATCCCTGCCTTAACCGGTGCCAACAGGTTATCAGCCTCTGATTCAGCAAGAAAAGGGAAGACTCTTCTGAAACTTAGACCTAACCCCAATTTGCTTTCTTAACTTCTGGGTCCTGGGTTTTTGAGAACAGCGACTGTCTTGCACACGTGGGTTTAGGATGTGCAATCTGTTTTCACGACCTGACGCACCTGAATTTAAAGTGCTCAGCAGTGGGTCAAAAGAGCTTGACCCCTGTGATGCAAAGTCCTGATCTCGTACAAATTCACAAGCTGGTTCACATGCATTCAACTGTTTTGGTGACATAACTTTATCCTGGCAACTTTTATGTCAAGTCCACAACTGTCTGTCATCTTCAGCCTGACATAATGTGTCCAACTAGCTTAAACTGGAGCACATCGTATCATATGCTCGGTCTAATTCGACAAAAATGTGTTTGTGCTTGATCCAGATCAAATCTGTCTTGCCACGAAATCTGGGAGTGCAACAGATGTGATATTAATAGACGTGGAACCACAGTCTAAGCCTCTCCCCCTCCCCAAACATCTGCAGCAGAGCAGGGACGGCAGCGCTGGGAGGAGGCATCCCAGCAGTTCTGCTCTCGTTTAACTGTGTGAACTTCCCAGCGCTTACATTAGTTTTAAAGAGAGTACTTTGGCATAACTGACATAAAAATCTGTTCCCTTCACCTCGAGGGATTAGTTTCTTCCAGGGGAAGTTTGAGTAGCTGGACTCTAATGAAGAATCTTAATGTACGATGTAGTTTTTATTTTTTTTCCCCTCACAATTCTTACAGTGAAGCAGAACTGCTTTATCCAGTACTGTATTAGCAGTTTTTTAACCTCTTTGGGCTTCAGATTGTCTGAAAGTTCTGGCTGGCCCAGAGGCTTTGATTTCACCTGAATGTGATGTTGCCCTGAACTGCCCAGTGGCACAGCTGAGCCCCGTTTAAAATTGTCCCTTCCATTTCATTGCTTCTGCGAGACCAAAATCTGAGCTTTTCCTTGGTAAAACAAAAACCCAAAACAACCAAACAATCCTTATAGTTTTCCATCAGGTTCCCTGGTCTTTTTTTCTCCTGTCTTGACTCTACATTCCACAAGAAATCTTTCACTTTCGTGTCTTCCATCATAAGAATTTAGATACATCCCACCCACCCCCTCCCAGGAGCTGATTAATATGCTTTCATTTTGTCTAAAGTACCAGCCGCTCACACTGACTGCTCGGGGTGCGTGCGTGTGTGAGTGAGTGTGTGCTCAACAAAAGCCTTTTCTCTCTTCATCTCTATATTCTGGGACTGAGGCCAACTTGTGATTGTAATAATGTAATCTCTTCTGAATACTTCAAGTGATGGGAAAAAATGAGATTTTGAAAATGAAATAGATTAATCTGTACAGCTAGAGGGGGGAAATCATGCATTTTAATTAGCTCTTGAGAGTAATTTTCCTTAAAGTAGTACAAGCCAGGTGTGCAAAAGTATTCTCCTGCCTTGAGAGTCTTGCTTCTCCTTCTGGAGTCCTTGGAAAAGCTGGTGACAAGTGACAAGTTCACTCGGCATGCTTCTGTTGAAGGGATTGAACAGAAGGCAACTTGACGGGACCTGATTTTTCAGAGGTTGCACTTACAGCACTCGCTGAAAATCAAGCTCCTCTTCCCCTAAAAAAGCCTCAAAAATTGAAGCAGCTGCTCACTTCAGTATGCAGGAGGACTCTATTTCTTTGTGTGCTTGTGCACACGGGGGAATGGTGATTTATCAAGTTATTTTATTTAACTTTTGTTCAGGATGAGATCATTCCCTAAAAGGTGTTTGCGGTTACTACCTTGCTGACGGGGGCTGCTGGCAGTTTTGTGTGCAGGAGAGCAGAGAAAGAGGATAATGTAGGCTGGTCACTGGCCAGGGGCATGGGGCTTGTATTGGAAGAGGCAAATTGTCCCGCTGTAACTCACCGTATCCCTGCTCCTACTCTACCTCCTTGTGAAATGAAAATCACTTGCCCACGACACCCAGGCAATGGCCATCACTTGGCTGATGAACACCGTCTGTTAAACCAACATAATCCAATGATTTTTGTGCACCAGCAGTCTTTGAAACCCTTCTTAGTTGGGAAGCCACCTAATATTCACCCTAACTTCTTTTTTTTTAATGGAGAAGGGGCAGTTTTCTGACGTTATAGCAAATAAAGCGTAGTGACTGGGACTGGAGAAGTGTTTGATTCCTTGACAAAGGTGTTTATTAACTGATTGAGTCTGGTCTTTGCCCAGAGTCTCCCCCACGTCCCCCATGTCAGGTGCATAACAAAAATCTCCCATCCTGGAGCGCTAACAAGCTTTTCAGCCTCCTTTTTCATCCCTGAGCTACAACTGACTGTGAAGGACATATGATTTTAGAGAATGTGTTGCTTTCCTTCACTCTTAGTTTTATATCCCAGCTAGGCATATTGAAATTTTCAAACTTCCTTTTCAATCAGTCACTTTGGCATCGTAATGGCTTGGGTTGCTCTTTTCTGAAGTCTGTTTTAATTCTTTACCTTTGTATTTTAGCAGCAAGTTGCCTTGACTTTACAGTTCCTGTTGAATTCCTCTATGAATAGCACCTAGGTTTCCTACTCTGCAGCTGCAAACAAGGTTTAAAAGCTTTTGGGATTTCTTGGCAGCTAATAACTCCCAGACTTCAGCATAGTTCATTTTCGAAATGTTTCTCATGCTTCAATCTGGACAGTGTTATGCAGGTCAGGGAATCCTGTCAGACTGGGGGCCAGGGGAGGATGTTCCATCAAAAGCTTTTTTGGCAAATTAAACCAAAAAAAAAAAAAAAAAAGCCAAAAGGACCTTTAGGAATACTGCTTAATATCCTTTCCATCCAAAATAGGAAAAGCACCTGTAACTGATGCCAAGCACAGGACAAAATAAATAAAAAAAATCCCCAAGCAAAGACCTCCAACTGGAAATATTTCCTGAATGATCTCACTGAGAATCCCGTAAGTGGCTGGATCAGTTTTAGGGAAAAGGGAACACGGGCTTGGACTCCATACTGAAAAGACAAGAAAAAGCTTCAGCAATAAAATGAGCCAAACCCAGCTGCAAGCTGTCAGAGGTGCTAGGATTTGTTTCATTCCTGGTTGGGACCTCTTGACATTTACACAGAAAATGTCATAGGGATACAGCAAGACTTGAGGTGAGGAAACAGGTCTAAAACGTGACATTATGGTTGTGGCTTTCATCCTGTGCCCACTCTGGTATGGAGGTAAAGCTGAGCAGGGGCAGAGCCTGTAGGGTGAATATTGTCTTTACAGGCATGGTATCCGCAGGCAAGGGACGCAACACGTGATGGATTGAGCAGCTGAGGGCTTGTTTCATGTCAGCTTGGACTTAAGCAGTTCATTCAGTTGTGCTGTATGGTAAACGTGCACGTGTTTGGTGGGTTGACCCACGGAGACAGGACCCTTTTAGTCCCGTGCCATCACACAGATTGCAGATTCCCCTTTATTACAGACTTGTGCTGTTAGCAAGAGCAACCTGTCCCCTCAAACTCATCACCACATTGGGGTTTCTCCATAACTACGAGTGGTTCTTTGCTTGCATCTGACCCAGAGTCGGGTACTGTCTCTCCTTTCTAATGATGTGTCTGCAGTTAGTATTTATTTTAGATTTAATCTGTCAGTGCATGTCAGCTAATACCTCAATAATTATGATCTTGCTGTCAGGGAGGAAGGAAATTAAACCTCAGGAGGTCACATCAAAACGGTGAGTCTGATCTCAGTGCAGCAGGGTTCCTAGGCAAGGCTGGTCGTATTAATGAGGGGTAGGTACTTAACAAGTTTAGAAGCCTGATCCAGAGAATATTTTTTTCTGTACAGATGGGCCAAACAGTCACTAAGACACATTGGGGTGTGGTATTTTCACATGGCAAAAACACCTGCTCGGAGCTGGATCTCTATTGTTCAGAATTCCTGCGACTCATGCTCTGCTTCACTTCTACTCTTAATTTTATCCATTCAAAGAATTTGAAGTGGATGTATCTTAGGAAGCAAAATCCACCAGTCTTTCCTTCAAGCTGCACTGAAAATATTGCAAGGCTTTTTCTTGGTGAGGCTAAGAAATGTAAAACAACTGGATCATACCGATCAGATGTTTGCAACCTGTAAATTGCAAATGAATGTAAGCGGCCTCCTTTCTATTACAACTGCCAGGAAAAAGAGTCCTGAAACCTTTCTTTTCCATTGCAACATAGGATCGTGAGATAGAAGAGACTGAGGCCTGCCAAAATAAATCCTCATTGAAAACTTGCTTGGAGCTTTAGAAAAGATTTGAAGAACTTATCTGAGTTGAATTAGTTTGCCTAATCCTAGTGATACTTTGGCTGAAGATGCTCTCTCCTCTCAGATATACTGCAGGCTGTGTGTTGTAGTACTTAGACACAGGCTGAGCAAGAACAGAGAGTCTCAGTGAGCTTCCATACCACCATCTGAACACCTTCAACTTCCCAGACTGATGCATTTCATCACAGTGGACTTTTCTGTCCCAATATGATAGCTGAATGTGACGTACGAGCCTGCAACTGTGTTTAGAAGGGAAAGTAATGTATATGCCATATGGTAGAAATTGATGTCTGGTAATAGATGTTTCATAGATTCCAAGAATATCATTTGCGCCAAATGAAAATTCATACTTTTTAACTCTTTTTTTAACCTACAGATAGTTTTTTAAGTTGAGGTCTTGGCTAATTGTGCTTCTGCTTTAACGGTTCTGCTTTCTCTGAGATTTCATAGCATCAGTACTGAGTACTCTACCCTTTCTGTGCAAAGGCTATCTGTGGTCTCAGCTTCACGTTGCTCCATCCCCAAGCTCCCGCCGGGAGGACTGTGCCGTGCTGACAGCTTTTAATGAGCTGCAGAAACCTAGGGCAGAGGGAGTTGCTTTCACTGGGGAAGGGTGAGCTTATCTCTTTATTTACAGTCTCAAAAATACTCTTGGGTCCTGGGAGATGAAGTGCCTGTGCATGTAAATGTAAAAGACAATTACAGGAGTGTGATTGGCAAGCAAAGATGATTGAAGCACGGTGATGGAACTGTCCCCTGGTCCAGCTCTTGTTGGAGAGTGCAGGTCTGTCCCAGGCTCAGTGTGCCCCAGGACTGAGCCCATTTCATTGAATGCTTATTTAGAAGAAACAGAGGAAAGAGGTTCCAGCATTATTGCATAACTCAATATTTCAGTGGGCTTGGAGTTTCATGTTCTGATGCTTCATTAAAAAAAACCCTCTTTTTTTGTTTTAAAACTTTTGTAGTGCTCAGTTGTACAAAGCTGTTACTAATTGTGCTCTTAAGAAGAAAAGGGGAAAATTACTAAATCTGTAAGGGTAAGAGTAAGGGAGGGAGAGCGATGATCCTTAAGCACTTGATTAGAATGGCATTGATAAGCTCTCTCTGGATAATTTAAACCTGACTCAATTCAGCAAAATCACGCCTTCAGTCTTTTTGGGTATATCTCCAGTAAAAAAGATAATCTCTAACTCATCTTTATACATCATCTTTAGGAACAAATGTGGAAATGCAGCAGTGTCTAGGGTGGAGGCTGACCAGTGTTCAAAACAATGCTGGCACTGCTCAGCACCAGAATTTCCTGGGCTGTAAACAAAAAAAATATAATTTTTCCCTAGGAATATGCAAGGTAGCAGAGTACCTTCAGTGGATAGATTAGGAAGAACCATGCAAGTAGCGGCACTGGAAAACTGGTTGGGGTCTCCTCTGAGCTTCATACAGAACCTTGTCTAGGGGGAAGTGTTCCCCGCTGCTCCCTGACGCCTCCAAGCTTGTCCAGGGGAAGAGGCATCTCCCAAACCCCCATCCCAGCCCCTGGAGACTTTCATGGACATCCTCAAAGGCACCTGGGCTCTTGGTTCCAGACCAGACATAGGATGGGCCAGCAGAGGTGTTTGCCTCGGCAGAACAGTTCTTCGGCTGCTGCACACCCCGTACATATATACATATATGTTCTGGACGTGTTACGCTTTTCTCCCTGATGTGTTTCCTTTCCTTCCTCGCTGCACAAGAGTGATCAAGCGGTGTAACTTGAAACGCATATGTGTGAAGGTCTTGTGAGGTCTTTTTAACTCCAGTGAGGCAAAGCACCACATGTTTCAGATCCCATCAAATAGGGTGACAAACGTTGTATCTGATGAAGACCAAGGGGGCATGTTATCGGTTCAAAACAAGGGAACAAAAACAGAGCAGAGAATTGCAGCCAATGTGCTGGGAAAGACTCCAAGAAAATAACAAGGCCGTTTCTTTGTGTGGACGAGACACGTCAACTGGACAGTGGAGTGGAGAAATACCAGGAAAGGGCAGAGAGACCTTCATTTGCAGGGAGAGACCTTACCCAGTGTTGTTTTCTTCCTCCTGGACTAGTGCATGCACATTTTGGCTGGTGCCAAGAGAAGGTGCAGAGGAGTTCCTGGGATTTTGTGACAACCCTGGAGACTGTAGTGTGCTTCGCTTTGTGATACACAAATTGTGTATAGAAACAGAGTAAGGATTTTGAAGTTGTCTTTTCCACCATTTAATGAGACCCTGGCTGCAGCAAGGAGAAGAAAGTCCTGGGCCTCTTCCCATGGGTTGTTTGGATGGAACAATATTTGTGATGTACAGCCCCAGCTTTTTTCCCAGGAAAAAAATTTCTCTTCCCCATGTGGGGAAGATAAATTTGAGGAAAGGGGATAAAAAAGACTGCTGGTGAGGAGAAAGCCTGTGTATTTTTCACTTTATAAACATATAAGCAGCCCACTGTTATATTAAGAATAGGTGTTGGCTTGTCAATTTTAATTATGGTGAAAAGGTGCCTAGAACGATGGATGGGCTCCTGTTAATGGAAGAGTGGTTTGTGCAACTGGTAGCAATAAATAGATGTGTAAATCTCCAGCAAATTTAAAAGCACTTTTAGCTGCCTGAGCAAGATGCTGTTGGTCTAAAGAAATTTTTTCCCAATGACTGTACAATTTCAAATCAAAATCAGATCTCTACAGGGAAGAAGACTGTGAAGAGTATTCCTTATCATGAGATACTATGTGATCAAACTTTCAGTGTGGTTATGGAAAGAGAGACATTCCTTTGGCCTAAATCTTTTAACTGGCCATTAAGAAATCTTCCTCTACAGCAGCTGTTATAGACACTAGTACCAATCATGAGCTGCATCCTATATGAGATCTGGAAGCTGGAATGGATGAAGGTCCTTGCTTAAAACCTGAGTTGTGCTCGCTCTTAGGTGGCTGCTACAGGGTGGAGAGTAGCAGGGGGTTATTTCATGTTCTCCTGAAGAAGGTAGACAGAACTACTAGCAGGAAAGGAGGCAGATGCTGGAAAATACCCACTCCTGAAGACATCAATGCCTTTTGGCCTGCCTGGTGTGACCTTCTGCAATCACTCTTCTGATTTCCATGTTGGCTTAACCAGTCAGTCCAGTCAGTGCTGGCAGGTTGCATTTTCATGTCATTTTTTCTCAACCCATGGGCCCAGGATGAGATGAATATCTCACAGTGGCACAAAGAAGAGGAGCTTTCAGGACTTGCAGCCTGCAGATGTACAGATAAAGATGAGAGGACATCTGGTCCACCCGCAGCCTGTTGTTAGCCAGCTGCGGTACCAGAGAGACAGGCTCTTGGCAGAGGTTTCTGAAGTGGCTTGAAGTGGGGAGGAGGGAGGAGCTGCTGAGGATTGTGCGCCCTTACCCTTTTAAAAAAGCAGGAGGGTCCTGGGGAGAGGTCTGGGTGAGAGAAGCTGCCAGATGTGAAGAGATGCTCAGCCAAAGGAAAGCTTCCAAAGGCTGAATCTGATTTTCTGAGAGAAAGCGTGCTGAGGTATTCCTATGCAAAGCTTTCACGTGCATCTCCAGGCTGGTCCCTCCTCAACATTGCTTGCAACAAGAAAAATTTTCAGCCTAGTGGAACCCTTCCCCACCTCAGCCCCCATAAAATGCACATATTACGCAAAGATGTACAAGTTTTGGCTTTTTTTCAGGTTCTTGTTATTTAAAGAAAGAATCATCCCAAATAAGGACAATCTATGATCAACCTGTAAAGATACTTCAAGGTTTGGCTGTATGATAAGCACAAACAGAGATTGACTATCTGAAATTCATATATCTCCCTGAAGCCCTCAACTCAGAAGTACGAATATCTCCCACACAGAATCACCTAGAGTCAAATTCTCTGCTGGTGTAAACTGGCAGAAATCCATTGAATTCTCCTGTAAATCAATTTAATTAAAAGTGTCTTCTGATGTGTCTTTGTTTAGCAATAATGTTAATTTGTGAAGGTGTTATGGCAGGAAAACAAATCCCTTCTTTACACCCCCTCCCCCCAACCCTTTGGCTCAATTTGAATGTTTGTAAAAAATATTTATCTTTTAAAAAGTGGAACAAGAAGTGTATTGTTCCCAAAGAACCTTTTGTTCTGCTAATGCATTTTCTCAGAGCAAAGCTTATCTATGGTTGTGTATTGGAGAGGGAGGAGAGAAAGAGACGGTGTAATTCATAGGTATAAACTGTCCATAAATGTAATGAAGATGAGTTCAGTTGATAAAAAAAGACCACCCTCCCTGCAAAACTATGCCTGAAGCATACAAAAAAATACTTTTCTGAACTTCTAGAATAATGTGATTTATTTAAGAACTATTTTTTTTTTTAGCTTTTCTACAAATCTGACTATTCCACTGGGACAAACCCATTAGGACCAATTCAGAAAAACACTGCAGAGCTTAAATTCACCAGCAAATCACTTAACCACATGCTTAATTTTAAGCAAGAGCTTAAGTCCCAGGCATTCAAACCATTCGTGTGTGATTTATTCCTGGCCTTTTGGAGAGCAGGAGGAATGCAACTTGGCCAATGCACAGCCGATAACTGAAGTGACAGACTGAGGTGTTGGGAAACGTTTGCTTGACTCTGAACTTGTGTATTGGCTGGAAAGGGCTCAGATGCTTTCTATAACTCTGTAGGGAATTTTTTTTTCTTGATTTTCACTTAGCCTTTAGCCAGCTCACAGGCTCCTGAGCCCCAGGTTCTCTTGCTCAGCACTTGCATCATGACAGCGTGCAGGACTGCTTTGGGAAAAAATTGAGACTGTTGGTCAGTCTGCTGAACTGCTATGGTTGTCAAGGGTCAGCTCTCAAACAGGTCTCTCTGCCTTTCAGTCTTCAGTACATCTGTGATTTTAAGGTTACTTACACTGTATGGAATGTGTGTCTTCATATGGGATCTCCCAAAACCGTGATCTTGCCTCGTCAGGTGTCACTGTGCCTGTCCTTATTTGTCCTGTGCCAAGATAGTCCTAAAAACAGGTTGTGCTGGAGACTGTCAGTCCGGTCATTCTTTTAAGCATCCTTGTGATCATTTCAGGTTAATTTCCAACCGCTTTCCTCTGATGAAAGGGCCATCTAAATTGTGCACTTAGATACCAGGTAAAAGCGCATCTCCCTGTGCAGCAAAATGATACGGTATGTCTGCATTGTGCTTTCTTCTTGGTTTATTCCACCCCAAATCTCTCCCTCCTCATGCCTTTCACCATGGAGGAACTGTCACTCAGCCATTTCAGAGCACCCCATGGGTTCACAGCCCACCGGGCAAGCAGGGGCTTTAATGAACAGTGTCATCCAGTGGTTTGCAGGAAGAAGAAAGTCCTGGACTCCTGGGGACTAAAGAAGAAACTTTGGGAAAAATGCAGGTATTGAATGTATACTCTGATTAGGAGGCTAGAGATATAATGAGCTAATGCAGGGATTTTCTTGGAAGCACGGGTGGCTTCAGCTCCCCTCTGGTTGGCTTTGGTGGCTGGGCTCCTACCTTACCGCCTGTGGTTTCTCCTCCTAGGTAGATAAGGACTATATATTCCTTGATCTTCACTGTTGCAGTCCTTATTGAATACAAATGTGTAGTTCTTTCATGCATGAAAAAGAAGGTTGTGTCAGTGCTGCCATAGTGAGACCATCCACTTAAACCATATTTGCTTTATTAAATCAATTTTTCTCTGAAGTTTCCCCATCATATGCTGGCTGTGTTGAGCTGATGAGACCTCCTCACCTCCTGAGATGTTTGTATTCTTTAGCAAAGAATTTGATGGACAATTTTGCCTTTAGAGAGTGAGGATTTAAATTTTAGCCTGCATTAAGCAACGATATACCGGGTGATAAACTAATATTTCTTACTTAAAAGTCTTATTTGATTTTATCCAAAGCACCTTATTCTTCCGAGTTAAACATTACTGCTGTAAGTAATTTAAATTTGTACAACACTGAATTGTAAGAATAGTTCTGAACTGACCTTACAAACACATACGTCCTTTTTGGGACTGAAAGAGGAAAAAGAATCAGAAAGGGTGAAAAGACTGCAGGAGATAAAATAAAAAAGCCAATCCCTTCATCACCTAAATAAAACCCACTAAGTGTTGAAATGAGGTCGAAAGATACTCGTTAAGACTGTGAAGTAGAAAGGCAGCAATTATTTCTTTGGAAAGTCTCTCTTAAGGATTTAAGCAGAAGCCTGGAGGAGGTTGCCTCCAGCTAGAAAGAATTGCCTCTGGCTTTACCAGGAGTGAGAGGAAGAAAGGAAGCAATTACCCACCGAACAATGGCGCATTAACACGCTCCTTTCTGCTTCCAAAGCCAAGCTCCCTCCCCAGTGTGTTTTCCAGCTGGGAGAGAGGAGAAGATGGCCTCCTGGGGAGGCATCCAGCTGCAGGCAGGGAGCCTCTGCTCTGGGGCAATCCCTGGAGATGGGAGGGAGGGAAGTGCTGAGGGACCTCTGCGGTGTGCTCCTTCCTTTGGGGCCAGATAGCTGGAATAGGGTGATCCTGTGGACCCAGTTTTTGGCAAGCCTTTCATCACTCCTGTTCCTCGCTATGCTGTCTCCTCTCTGCCCACCGACGGCCTCCGCTGTCCTCCATAGCCAAAACTCATCCAGAAGCTTCTGGCCAAGAGGTCCTTGTGTCCTGTTTGCTCCTCAGTCTCACTGATGGTTTATCAGCTGGCTGAGAGCACTATGTGGTTTTGCCACTTCCCCATCTCCATCTCCTTTCCATCTGCCCAGGACACGGATGGACAACGCTTGGCTGTCCCAAGAAACCAACCCAAACCTCGCCATGGCTCAGAGGAGGCAGGAGGATGGGCTGGGGGTGAAACTATCACTCCAGGTGGATTCAGCTCTCAGGCCTGGAAACTGTCTGTGCAGGATGCAGAGGCAATCGACTGACCAGAGGGAAGAGGTGGGAGACGTAAATCCTCCAAAGCTGGGGCTGAACAGCCATGCAGCCCCATCCCACAAGGTGCCAGAGCCCCTCCGGTCCTCTGGAAGCTAGTGGGAGTTGGGGAGGATCAGCCAAATGTGTTGAAGAGGCAACCCTGAGCCCATTTAAAATTAACACCCCCTTTGAAAATTAAAACCTAAGCCAAACCAACACAGGCCTCCTCTTAAACCTGAGCGACTTGCACAGTATCTTGCATGCAGCAAAAAGCTGTTGGTTTTTAATGCGTTGCTACAGCGGTGTCCCTGGTGGGGTAAAATAAATCAGCGGCACACATGGCCCCACGTAAAGGTCAGTGAGAGGCGTTAAAGGCAAGAGGCCCTTCCAGCCTCCACCGCTGCTTCCAGGGCTGGCGATGGAGGGAGGGACCGCTCCGTTAACCGCCCACGCGGGAGCACTAACGGGGTTTCAACACACACACGTGCTCTCAGCCGCTGCGCCGCACATTACCCTTCCAGGGGCGGGGGGGTTCACCCATCTCCACCGCTCTCGGGTGCTTGGCTTTACAGGAACAACCCTGGGCATCAGTGTGTGGGGCTGAGCCCAGCGAACAGCTGGAGCCCGGGATTTTTATGAGCTCTGTAAGGCTTTCGTAGGTGTCGGCAGCCCTCTCTGTCCCTCCTCTCCCCTTCCAGCCACATCTCCCCCTCCCTCCTCAGCCAGGCACCCAGCCTTGGCCTCTGGCCCCGTAGCTGCACGCAGCTGGACGGTATTTTTGGGCTGCTTGGAACAGCCAATTCCCACCGCCTTTCTCAGCCAGCCTCGTTCCTCTTTATATATAACCTTAAAACCTTTTTCCTGTTCCTCCTCCTGTTGCCTTATTCTTACACTTTGCCTTCCCTGACCCTTTTCTGCACTTTTTCTTTCCCCATCCTTTTGCAGTTAGGTCAGAAGGACGCATTCCCATCTCTAGGACACTTACTTCTGTTTGTCATCTGTGAGTAGTGTTTCGCCTCATTCTTCATGACTCTGGCCCCAGCTCTGTATTTCTGCCAAGGCTGTATGAAACACATGAGCAGACATTTCTGCAGTCACGGCCTGGTCTGCAGGCTGAGTGACTGGAGGGGTTTGCTTATCTGTGTGGAAACCACCCCAGTGCCTCAAGGGGTTTGCTTATCTGTGTGGAAACTACCCCAGTGCCTCGGTGGGGTGCATGCATCCTCCACACCAGTCAGGCTGCCAGCAGTTGCTGCCACCTTCATGTGTGCTGCCTCACATGAGTCAGAGGGCATTTTTCTCCTTTTCTTCCTCCTCTGGATATTGCTGACATCAAAGAGATTCTCTTCTCCATGTCTGTAGGTCAAAATACTTGCGCACACAATGCAAGCAGGACTGACCCCTGTAACAACGGTGGGTTGCAACGTCAGCAAGGTGACAGGTTTTGTTCCCTGGTCAGAATGAACTTGTTGCAGCCTCTTTTGAGGCAGTCTCTGCAGGAAGAGGTATAATGGGAAAACCAGTCAAGGTAGGGCTGCAGTGCCCCCAGGGACTTTGATGTCTGCCCAAGCTAAAAGAACCCAATTGCTGAAATGTGGGCTTTGAGCTCATCTGATGATCTGACCTTGATGCTCTCTTTGAGTGAACCCTTCTGCACAACACCCTGGCTAGTGGCATGGATGCAGCCACTGTTGGGTGTCTGTATTATGAGTCCCTGATGTCTTCACATTCTTTATAGCACATGTCTATTCAGCCCGTGAAACAGTGGGTTACATCTGCTCCCGGGTCTCAGGAGCAGACTTGTCCCCCATCCAGGCAGTGAAGTCTGAAGCTTGCGCTAATTACCGCCTGAGCGCTGCTTTAGGCTTTACTGGTGGAGGGACTCAAAGGGAATGAGGACTTGGGGTAGTTCTGAGGGCAGGGTCACAAATGAGCTTGCCCACAGATGTCCTAAATTTAGCACCTTTCTGCTAACCCAGTGGGGAGGTGATAGTCAGCAGGGTAGGTGGAAATAATGAAAATTACGGGGCTCAGCTGTTGAGCTGATGCCCCTCCTCAGGGAGTACATGTACCCACTCAGCCCCCTGGGAGAGCTTTGTTTTGCTGGTTCTGGTGGGAGCTGCAAATCACAGTTCATCCTCCATCGGTTCACCAAGGTGACACTAGTGTTGCGGTGTGGCTAATAGGTAATTTTCTTTAACTTGAGGACAGACCTGTTTCTCTGTTCTTCTGTCTCGCCTATGTCCTGCTCACAGCTGGGAATAGGGAGTAGAGCCTGTGCGTGGCTCTCCTCTGCGTGCTCCTCTGCCTGGCAATCTGTAATCCTGATAAAGCACCATCTGGGCTGTAAGCATGTGAATATCCAACATGACAGCACCTCAAATTCCTAGTTTATGCTTATTAATACCAAGCTGTAAAAATAGCAGTCAGACAAGATGAGATCATAAGGCTGATCGTGGGATGCCATATGCTGTCTGTTTTACTGAGCAAGCCTCACACAGAGGAGACCTGTGCTTCCTTACCAGAGCAGGGTGGGACTGGGGTGGGGGTGGTGGGGTGCAGCAAGGGGGTGTATGGGCTCTGTCCTGTTTGGGTGAAGCTGATGGGAGCAGAGAGGCATTGCTGGCAATAGCTGAAAATCTTTAAGTCTGAGGTGCAGCAGCTCTGCGGACAGGACAAACATACCAGGGGGTTTTAGGTAGCTTTACCTGCTGTGCCTCCAGCTGCCCTGTCCTGCTGTGGCATGGAAAGCCCACAGAGACCTTCCAGAGCAACGTATCTCAGCCTCTTTGAGGTGATGATACCTTAACAGAAAGTAAAGATTTTTCCTCTCCTTTTGATTCTGTTTCCTGTGAAATTAAGAGTTAAGAAACCCTAGTGAGAAAATGCGGCCCATTTACATTTGTACATGCCTCAAAAAGATGATGTAGGTCTTGGCCAGCAATGGAATAGCAACATTTTCTGTACTTACAGGAATGATATTTCCAGCACCTAGAGGTGTCCTATTTGTCTTTCACAATCATCTGGCTGAGAAGTGGTGTTCTAGATTAGGGGTCTCCAAACATTGATAGCTCATGGTCAACTGTGCTGTGTTAGTGAGGTGCAAAGGGGGAGAACCTGCTCCCTGCTCGCCTGGGCCAGGGTGCTGCTGACTTCTGCTCAGGAGATTTGCCTGTGCTGCACCTGGGCTGTGGTTCAAGGCAAATCGCAGCGACAAACTTTTTGAATCCTTCCCTCTGTTTAAGGAATTAATTTTCTAACTTACATTGTCGCTCCCTTGCTAGTGTCCTGGACTGTGGAGCTGCCTGTTCAAATCCCCCTGCGGACCCTTGTCTGGTTCCCCTTGCTGATGCCTTGCTAGAGGGGCTGTTTGTGGGGGTGGGTGATTGTAATACCTAAACTAGCCCCTTGCTTGTCTGATCTAAAAAAGGTTCAGGTGCCAAATTAAGGCTTGCGCAAGCCAGAGAAAGTGGGACCTTTGGTAATAACCCTTCCCAATGCCGCAGGTCCTGCTGTCCCAGGATGTGTCTGTGAGTCATTGTCTGGAAATCCGAGTGGCCAGATGTCCGCCAGATACTGCTGAGCTGCTGGGGTTGCTCGCTTCAGCCAAGGGCGAAGGGGATGTGGCTGCTCCCTCCCCATGGCGGTGGGATGCAGGTGAGGAGCTCAGCACATCCCTGAGGGCAGTGGGGCAGGGAGCCAGCGCTTGTGGGGGCTGCCCCAGGGGAGGCATCTGCAGGCAGCTGGGTCCATCCCTGTACCCCCCACTCGGGGTGGGAGGGGAGGCTGTTCCAACAGCTGCCCTCGAGCACTCCTCTCCAGCTGCTTTGGGCTGTGGTGGTGGCTTGCAAGGAGCAGGCCCCCGCCCCAAACAGCTGGGAAAATGCTCCTTGGGGCTTTGCTGCTGCCAAAGCTTTTATTTTTTAGCACAGCATTAGTACGAGGGCTCTGCCCCTGGCTGTTCCCTCCTCCGTCCCCTGGATTTCAGTCTCCACGCAAAGCACGGGTGAGCAGCGGAGCTGTAGGGTTTGTCTTAGGCATTTTGGAGGGAGGCAGGGTCCTGCCTCGGGCTCTGGGTTGTGCGTCAGCTTTGCAAGCAAGATGGTTTTCTTTTACTAAAAAGAAAAGTTTTATTTTTTAAATTTTTCACGTAGTTGAGGAGCCTGGTGGTGATACAAAATGTAGATAGTCTATTGCTTTTAGACAGTGGCACACGGGATTTTCATGGAAAATCAATACGGTAGATAGTGTTGGACTTAATAAACTCTCTAAAATGTTGTGAAACACCAGGAAGCCCTGTTCTGAGGAAGGTCGTTGTCTCTCCAGGAGAAAAACACCGGGTTTTTTAGGAAAAAAATATGTGACTAGATCTAGCTGATAAGTTGTTGGGCAAGGGTAGTGGTGTCTCTCCTTGCTTCAGATCCACCTCCAGCCTCACCCATAGCCCTGGGCTCAGCTGTACCATCACCACTTGGTGGGCAACAGAGTCCTGTCAGGCAGTTCTCTCCCTTCTTGGAAAGGAGGAATCAGCCAAAGCCGCCGGACTCTGTTGTGTTGAACAGGGCACCACAAGAAGCAGCTCTGCTCATCAGTGCTGTTGTTCTGTGGGCACATTGCTCGCATACATGCCCATCTTGGGGAATGTATAGACTGGGGCTCCATAATTCACTGCCACGCTCTGAGTGCAGCAGCAAACTCCCTTTTGCATGTGTCCCTGAAAGAGTCTTGCTGGAAGGTGAGTCAGGGCAATGGCTCTGCAGGAGCCTGTTGTAGTTGCCAGATTTAGGATGTTGGGCTCTGAATAAATCTCTGTTTTTACTTGGCTGGGATAATTCAGCCTTGAAAACTGAAGTGACAGCTTATAGGCAGGCTTTTCAGTTTGGCTTGTCTAAGATTGTGTATGTGGCTAAATGCAAATAAGCGGCTTCCCGAAAACACGCGGTCACAAATGCTAAACTTCTTATCCGCATGCACCGATGGTGTGAGTGACTGAAGGCCCCATAAATTACCTTCTTTCTGCTCGAAGTGAAAGTGATACTGGTGCTGTAGTCCCTGACAGTAAGGAATGGCTCCCTTTCTGGTTGGACAGGTTTGATTGGCCACTAATTTACTCTCCCTCCTCTCATAATTCAGCACAGCCTTTTTGATGCACTCTGCCAGCTCTCACCAATTTGCTGCTTGGAGGATTTTCATGCAAGTGAATTGTGGATTCTAGTTAAAACATGTACAGAGCACGCTCCTGCTTGATGGCTCTGCTCTTAGATGTCACAGGAAGAGACAGTGTTTTGTATAACTGCAAGAAAAATACCATGTTCTAATTAGTGTAATTTATAGTCCCTTGCAGGCTAAAACAACAGATGATGAGTCATGAAAGTTCCTTCTGACATTTGCTGAAAGAAATGTTATTTTAGCTCCCATAACTTTTGGGGAGGGGGGAGGAACAGTGGGGAGGGAGCAGTTGGTCTGAAATGCCTCACCCCCTCTCCAGTGCTACCCCCTGCGACCTGTGTCCTGTTTAAGGATTTCTGGTGCGTTCCTCTGCAGTGAGGAAACACTGATTATGACCACGTCTGATTATCAGTCATGGTGGATCCCAGTCTGAGTGTTTGTATGTGACAGAAGTTCCTGAGCCAGTTGTGGTTGCTGGGATGAGGTGTCAGTAGCTGCAGTCATTGTCATCGTTGAGTTGATGTGGCTGAGCAGGGAGAATATTGGACACGAACGTCCCCCCGTGTGCTGGAACAAGGCACTGGCATGTTATGGGTGTATTTGCTGTTGTTGGGTGAGGTCTGAGCACATCATGGGTCCCTCAATTCCATTTTCAAGGACGGTCTTGCATTGTCTTGCAACCTTCTGCCTCTCTGATCCAAGATTTTATTCAAACTCGTCTCTGCAAAGATGAGACAGGTGAAGATAAACAGAGCAGGAGCTGCAGGCTCAGCTGCAGGAGTGACAAACACAAGGGTGGGAAATCCTTCCATCTTGTCCTGGAGGCTGTCCCTGGCCATGTAAGTCTGGTTCCGACCATCAGAGGTCAGCAATGGACCTGCCCAGCAGCCAGCTTCTCTCCTTGGGGCGTGCGTCTGCAGAGCCCTCTCCGTTTAAGTGTAAGGGATGCCATATGGACTATTTTATTCAACATGTGTTGTCCATGCACCTGTTTGGAGTGGCTTGTGACATAAGACTGCTGGAATAACGGTGTATACAGCAAGCTGTATGAAAGACCTTGCCCACAGCAAAGCTGAAGATTGCTTTGATTTTTTTTTTTTTTCATTTTTAACCATGGTGGGTTTTTTGTTTGGTTACCATGAGATAGAGGCATTCTTCAGTTTATCTCGTTGGAAGGTAGGCTGTTGCTCTCTGAGAACAGGTAAAAAGATGCCAAACAATGCTCACCTTACCGCCTTGTCTTTTGTGTTTCAACAACTTTGGGAGGCATTTAAAAATGTTATGATGGAGAGAACCCCCTTTCCCCTCATTGTACAAATTTGAATCTTTCAGGTTGGAGAGTTCATCTAATGACATCATCCCTGGCTGTCTTCAAGGCCAGGCTGGATGTGGCTTTGAGCAACCTGGTCTAGTGCAAGGTGTCCCTGCCCATGGCAGGGGGGTTGGAACTAGATGATCTTTAAGGTCCCTTCCAACCCTAACTGTTCTATGATTCTATGCCATGTCAGTTATGGAGGATCCTCAGACATCAGCCTCATTGCCTGGTTCTGCTGAAGATGTGTGAGTGCCTATGTTGGTCCACAGACCTTGTGCTCCTGAAAGTGTTAGTTCAAGTTCTGGCTTACTTCATGACAAGCTCCTCCCTCCCCAAGGAACTTGGTAGAACTTTGTAGGATTTTTGGTGACCTCTGCATAGCTTGCTGCCTCTGGAAGCAATGTCTGACCTCGATTTTTTTCAGGCTTATAAGGGTCAATAATGAAACAAGATCAAAAAAAAGGCAGGGAAAATACTGCTTTATATCCATATGCAAATGCTCTGTACCTGTACAACTGTACAAAACCAGAGTAAATCTTAAGGCAAAAGATGATATCAGCTGAGTGGTGCTAGGAGGATTTCTGACAGGCAGACATGATTTTAAAGTGATTTTTCTCAGCTACTTTTGTGGCTGTTCATGAGATGGTATATAATCCATTGCTGGCACTAACAGCATTGCATGACTTCAGAAAAATAGTGAGGATTCAATAATGTCCAGAAGAGCTAATTTCTCGTGGGAAGGAAAATTTCTTTCTTAAGGACTGCACTTAACCTGAAAACCCTAAATCCCCAGGTAAATTTATCAAGCTGCTTGTTGTATAAACATATTGGTTCAAACAGCCTTTGGGTGGATGGATCATTCATACAAGACCTGTCATGGTAACTGAGGAAATATCAGAAAAAATAGCACTCAGCACAAGTTAATTTTAATCTCCTTTTTATTGTTGTATTCAGGTTTTGGTTTTTTTTTTTTCTATCTTTGTAGCAAGAGGCCTCAATTCCTGTGTTCAGATACTTGTACTGAAGTTTTAAGAGTTGGGACAAAACCAGAAACATTTGGGAGCAACATCCTCAATGTTTTATCAGGCTTTTGAGGGAGAGGCATGCTGCTTTTCAATGTGATTAGTAGAAGTTTGCAGATGACTTCTAGCTATTCCCTTAGTCTTATCCTTCTGCCTCTTCTCTCCTTTCTCTCATCAGTTACTGCTGTGTGAATATTGTCTCAGCCCGTCCAGGGCACCAAGTCAGCATTTGAATAATCCCATAGAGAGCAGCTGATTTTTGTTCTTTTGGTTAAATCTGTGCATGTAGTTACAGATCCTGCAGAATGGGAACACAAGCAGAGATTGTGGAGTCATCATCCAAAAACTTAATAGGTGCTTATCAATATATTTTTTTTCCCTTGAGTGTATGTATAACATTTGGGGTGACTTTCTGCAGCCAAGTGTGGCAAATATTCACTATTGTGAATGGAGGTGTTTTTCTTTCTGCCTGTTGCATATTAAGGATAACCTTGATGAAGAGGCTGATGCCTCAGAGGGCCTCCTTGTATGATGGTGAAATGCTGCTATACTGTCTAGTTTTGCTGGGGTGGCTCCTGGATTTCACAGGGCAGCCCTTTATTTTAGGGAGCAATAGCCAAAACTGGTCTTCCACATACTGTGCTTTTGTTTCTTTGAGTTAGTAGTACATAGCTGTGTGTCAGGGCTGTTGTAGGGCACCCTCCATGACAGCATACCTTGAACCCTAGATCGGTTGATGGAACTTGCTATCCAATTTGAAAGATAAAATTCCTTAGAGGGCTTTAAAACTCAAATCCTTAGAGCATTCCTGAAATTGTTATGAATGATAGTAAGCAAATACCGCAGGCAATATTTATATGTGGCAAGAAAGATGCCCTGAAACTGTGGAGACTTGCCAGTTACCTCCTAAGTGTATTCTGGAGCACCAACAAAAGGACTTTGTTTTAGACCTAAGTGACCATGCCAGGCATGTGAAATGCCTGGGTAACTGTGGCAATCTGCTTCTTTAATTGGGACATGGCACATCAATTGCGAGTGGCAGGCAATGTAGCTTTCCTCAAGCGAGGACCTGAGCGAAAACATACTAGATACTCTTAGAAATTGCTTTTCACCACCTGCCATATATCATAATCAGTGTGGTTGGTGGAGGAAAGAGGAGAATGTCTCCTTTGCTCTGCTCCTTTGTGTTAAAGGAAAATCTTATCTGAAAAGCTTTAAATCTTTTCAGAAAGGTAGCCCTCCATTGGAAAGGCTGAAATAAGCCTGGGCATGGCACCTATAGCTAGTGAAAGTCACTTTAAAATCCCCCATTAATAAATTGTGATGCTCATACATGGTCTTGTTCCACTAAGTATAATTTATACCTGTGCTCCAGTGTTGAGGCAAAGCATAGGGCACAGGCAGCGATAAGTTCAGCAACTCGTAAGCACAGCTTGTGTTTCCCTTTCTGGATGTGAGAAGGCATAACAAGAGCAAATACCTTGCCTAGGCCATAATTTATTCTTCTTTAGGAGTGTCAAGATCCTGGTGGGCAGAATGAGGTTGCTGGAGCAGTTGATCAAGAATCTGAGCAAAACCTGTATCTTAGGAATTCATGAAGCAAGGTGAATGTCTTTCTATGAAGCGTCTGCGTGGTCGTGCGGGTGACTACGTTTTTCAAGCCTAATCTGCGGAGTTCCCTCAAACCTAACCAAGGAGCTCTGTTTTTTCTGCAATCTATCAAAGACCTGCTTCCAGTTGATGAGAGTTTGGTTTTAGCAAAGATGGACAACACATGTATGAAAAAAAATGCCAGTTTTTTAACCTTCATGCAGCCAAGGCAAGATTCAGCAGTCAAGTTGGAGGCTGTCATGCTTAGTAAAGCAGATCTGAGTCTGGTGTTAATGTGCTGTAGGAGTCAAATCTGTTGTGTGCAATTATGCAGAGAATTAAAAGTTGATGCTCATGTTCTTATATCCCACCAGTGCACCTGAGCACGGGGAAACGCTTCACTCTGTGCTTACCTTAGATTGCCAGCCAGGGTCCTGAAATAAAGCGGAGAAGGCCTGGCACAGCTACTGCTTGCCCTGCCAGGTGTGAGGCAGGTTGGGAGCACCCGCACCGCTGTGTCCAGAACAAGGCAGGGGCAAAAGGGAAGAGAAGATCTCGAGGGAAAGGATGTGGTTACTTGTGGAACTGATTGCAGAAAGCTGTGAGCTGGGAATGGGGGAGAAAACTGCTAGATTTTCTAGAAGAGACTCCTGTGGATCAGTGTGACAGTGTAAGATGGGCTGCTTTTAATAATCTGTTCAGAGCTATTTCTGCAAGAACAATGAATCTCTGTGCCTCAGTCATTCCCCATCTGTTTTCAGATCTCATCTGAAAACTCATCTTTCCTTCCTTTCCTCTCCCCTTCCGCTCTCTCTCTCCACTGTCATTTTTATTTTAAGTTTGCCTCCCTGCTCTCCAAAGCCTCTGTGAGGATGGAGTTTGAATGAGGTGACAGGCAAGGTTACACGCATTAACCAGCGAAGCAAGAGCTGGTTCATTTTTATTGCTCCCATTTATTTTCTTCAAACCCCAAACATTTTCATAAAGGAAATGATTTAACCTTTTGAGTACAAAGCGTAAGCTAAGGACTTCTGGTTTCATGTTGTAAAATATTGTAAATGTAAATTAAAAAAGGAAAAGCACTGATCCCTCCCAAGTTTGATGCAGCTTTTATGAGATGCTCCAAGTGATGCTATTTGTTGTGGGAAGGATTCCTGCCTTCTCTCCCTGAGTAAATATGAAAAATAATCTTTGATTTTTCTATAAAAATATAAAAAGGACCAAGGAGGGAGAAGACATTTTTACCTGGGTATGTCCTTCAGTGATACTCCTTCCTTAGGTTCATGGTGGAATTCAGGTTCTTGGGGAGAGACAGAACATGAGTGAAATGAGGATACGAGGTGTTAATGGTTGCAATCTCTTAATGAATTAAACATTGGTTTAGGCATTCTCTTTATGCTCTTCCAGCTACCGCACCCAAGCTGCTCCCAAGGGTATGCTTCCCCTGGGTTAGAATAATGATCTCTCTAGTCTTCAATCAGAGTGCCTCTGTTCAGCAAGTATTTCCAATTTTTCAATAGGATAATTTTGCTGTGTAGATTTTTTTTTTTTTTCCTCCTGCCAAAATATCCAGCTGTATGCTATTTTTTTTCAGGTAAACTACCACTGCTTCCCTTTCCTGGGCCACTGCATGTCAGGCAGGAGCCTGACAGCCTCCTGTCTTGATAAATGATGCCAGCCTAAAGGGCAGTGAGCCTCTCGAGCTGGTTCCGTGCTGGCTGAGCGTGCACATGTTGGCCAAGGGAGCTTAGGCATTCTTCTTGCTGTGGGAAGTTTACACTAAAGGTCACAAGAAGATTCATCGTGCATAATTTTTTTTTTTTCTTTTTCCCCCAAAGACAATACTGAAAAGTGCTACGTGCCAGGAATGAATGTTGATGGTAATGAGGAATAGCACTTTACCTAAGCTTGCAACCTATTGTAAAGAGATTTTACTTGCAGTGGTCCAAGGTGCTTGCTGGGGAAATGACCAGAGGTCTGGAAGTCTGTCAGCCGCAAATAAAGTCAAAGAAGTCCCTTATTTGATAATTGAGATTGAAAGGTGTTCTCTAGACTGCAATCCCATTGATTTCTCTCTTTTTGTTGTAAAACCTGCCTCCCTGCTATGGGTGTTCAGAGTGTGCAGTGTTAATGAATGCTAGAGTGGTCTCTAGTACTGTCCAGCTGGAGGCCTTACATGTTTGGAGCTCTGATGTGGGGGTATTCGGGACAGGTAGACTTTGAGATTTGGAAAGTTGTGCTGTTGAACTAATTAGCATGAGCTAATCAGCCTCTGAGCTCAGTGAAACAAAGCCTGTGTTTGTCATGTTGCACACTGTGGTTATGTCTGGCTTTAAAGCTTGTGAAGCTCTGCTGTGAGACCAGGTGGTGAAGAACAAATTCCAGCTCCTCCTCTGTCCTGTCCCCCTGTAACAGGTCCCTTCATCTCACCTTCAAATTAAAGGAAGAAGGAAGAGTTTTTATATGAAACCCTAAATATATAGCTACAGATCAAGTAAAATAACTCTAATTCAATCTGGATGTGAAGTAACACTGAAAAGGAGTTTAAAAAAAAAAAAGGCCTTTAAACATAAAATGAGAGCCTGAGAACCCCAGAATTCACCAAGGAAAAGAATTGAGCTCCCTGTTCTTATAATTTCTAGATAAATGCCTTGTTAGCAGCAGCACTTCTATGGCTCATGCCATTTCCCTGCTGTAGTTAGCTTGCAATAATATTTTATCCTCCCTTTTCTACAGTTCTGCTGACTGAATTGTAAATCATGGAATCATAGAATGGTTTAGGTTGGAATGGACCTTGTGTTTTTCCCTTCAGCATCCACTTTATTCTCTGCTTGCATCCTCAGACCTCAGGATGCACTGCATGGCAAAGAGCGGGGAGGGGGAAGAGGGAAACAGAGTTAATTTGCTGGTATCTGCTCTGAACATGATTGCTGTTAATTGTCAAGATTTCCCTCTTCTCCTGGATACAAAAATAAGCTGGTTCAAAATAATCCACTATGTAATTCTGTATTTTGCTGACAACTTGCCAGCTACCAACTAAGGGTATGATAAATGCCCAGAAGTGTGTAATTTCCAACCAGCTCTCCTTTCTTGTGCTTTCAAAGCTGCGCTTTTAGTTTCAGGCTTGCCATCAATGTGCCTGTTGCCTCCTCCAATCCTGACAACCAAAACTTGGCCAAGTACCACCAAATCTATTGACATTTCAGATTTGGCCAGCCTGTGTGGCCCCCTGAACCTGGGCACACAGGTGTGGTGGTACAAGCAGGCTTTCTTTTTTTTGAGGGGGGAGCATAGGGAGGGGTGGGATATGTGCTTAAAGCTGTTAGGCTTGAAAAATAATACTGAAAAGGTCGTGTTTATTGTCTGACTGGAATGATGCAATGCAGGGTTTCTGCCCATCGCATACAGCCGGTGAAGCAACTGTATCTGGCAGTTTAGGATGGGATACCAACACGCCATGCACAGCCACGCTCTGATAAAGGTCCTCAGGTTTTGTAAGTCTAAGTCTGACCATTTTTTTTTTTTTTTTTTTTAAGATGCAATGAACCTCAGAATCTGTCTTTGTTGAGGTAGGCACATACATGCTCACTGCATAAACTGATATTGGCTATAAATATTCCCTTTTCATTATGTTGCTCCTGTGAACCCACAGTGCTGTTAACGATGCTTTGCTTTAATACCACAGTTAGTGATTCTGCTCCCCCTCAGGCTTTAAAATGATTGACCACTTATTGTCCAGGAAACGAGTAGCCTTGTCTTGTGTCTCTTTGGGAAGGGATGGACAAATATTGAGGCTGTGCACTTAATAACTTTTACTTGTGTCATTTTCCCTGGAGATCCATAAGCAATATATTTCTTGACTCTAAGGTAACGGTTCAAATGAAACTTTAATGCCCTGAAGAATACCTGCAAAAGATAGAGCAAGGGTCTACTCATCTTAACCCAGAGTTTTGAGTCTGAGATATAAAATGCAGACAGGAATCTGATGTTTCTTTGAACCCAGATGCATCTGAAATTAAAGATATAGTTCAAAAGAGCTGTGAACATCTTGGATGCCAATTTGAGCATGCTGGTTTTCAGTCTGCTGGAGCAGAGAGAGCAAGTGAGGGCAGCAGGCACAGATAATGTCTTTCTGTTTGTTTCTTGTTGAAGTGGAGTTCTCAGAGTTTAATTGTATTCAGAGGGATGAATGAGAAGAATGTAGGTGCGAGGTTTTAAAATAATAAAATGAAGAAAAATAGGGTAAAGGGAAGACCTAATTATGGGCATTTCAGAGGAAAGGCCTGCACTGGGTCAATTCTCTAAGCTCTGAGGTATTTTTTCTAACCTTCTTGCTCTAGTACCTCTTGCAGTTAGATTTAAAATATTCATAGTAATGGAAACTCTACTGTCCCACAGACAAGGAGACTTCCCCATTGTGACCTCTGCCCCAGTCCTCAGTCTAATGTGTCCCCACCTTAATTTCATCCTTTCAGTCTCATTTCTTCATCCCCTGCAATGGTGGGACACATTCCACCTCTCTGTGAAGAAAGAAGAATTTTCTTAAAGAAAAGATCTACAGATTTTTCTTAATGGGAAGGAAAAACCAGATTAATAGGCCTGAAGGGAACCATGGTATAGACTGGTTAGATCTCTGACAAGTAACACAGGAGCTTTAGAAATAGAGATTTTTTTTTTTAATGGTTTGAGCACTTGCTGTGGTATTTCTTAACCATGTAGTGATCTTTGGCTGAACATCTGAGTTGTTGCCACCATTCCGGAGTCTTTGATGGGAAAAGAGGTCCCAGAAAGCAAAAGGACATGACTGATGTCACACAGAGCCTGGCTCTAAAGGAAAGAAACATTTCCTGCTTTCCATGCTCAGTCCATTTGGATAACCAAGGAGGACTGGCGGATTCTCCAAGATCTTCTGCTATTGTGCAATACCTGTTTTCTTTAAGAGAGGAGCTTTTCTTAGTGGTATTGTGGTTGTTTAACATACTCAGTGCAGTGTTTTATTGAGGTCTAATATGCCTCAATAATAATTGTTTTCTTTTCCTTTCCCCTTCCACATGAGTGGTGGCACTTGGAGTTTGTCAAGGAAAAGAGGTGCTAAACAAGATTATTCCTCTGTGGGGAAAGGGACGGGATGACTCAATGGGTTAATCTCGACTTTCTTGCATCAGGCCTGCTTTTCTAATTAACAGTGCTGTCTGGCAATTTGTATTATCAGGAGAACACTAGAAGCTGGGCTGAGCCGAGGGCTTGCGGGCAGGATTTCTCCCGAGCTCTGGGAGCCACCGTGCTGTACAATGGTGAAAGACATTGGAAACTCTATCGTGGCCTGGTAGGCGGGTGGAGATGTTCAGCCATTTACCAGCCAGTGTGAGCAAACTGATAGCCCTTCCCAGGAGCTAGATCCTAATTACATTTCTCTGCTTGGGGATCACTTGAACCTTTAATGAGAGGTTGGTAAGGAGAGAGGGAGAGGTGGCTTTTTGTTACAGCTGAGGAGAGGGGGAAGGGGAAGGCTTTGCTTCCCAGGAACACAGTCTCTTCCAGTGCCATACAAAGGCAGATGTCTTTCCCATCCACCATAGTTGAAATGGTAGCTGCTCCCTTTTCGTTGAAGGAATGGACAGGTTTGGCTGTTAATGGTTCATTTTCCCCACACGCTGCTTTCTGGCATCAACATTTGCAGAGATATGTTTGTCATACCGTTCCCTATTCTGATACTTGGTGGCATTTCCCTCTTTTTGAGGAGTGGGATGGAGGGGAACGCATATTTTTTTGACAAGCATTTCCAGTTTGGTAATGTGAGAGGTGGATCTACTGGTGTGAAGGTAGTGGTAGGCCAGAAAGTATTGTTCCTTAGTCTCCACTGACGTCTGACCTGGGGTTATTAGCCATAAATTGTTTGTGGCCACGTCAGACACATTGCTGTTCTGCCCCATGCCCCTCCTTGAAGAACATGACCAACAGAGCGACAGAACTGGGTGCTGCCACAGAAAATTTACCAGGATTTGTTCAGAGATGGCTCCCCCAGGCTATAAACCCTCGAGACTGAAGACTAAGATTATTAGTGCAAAGTCATGGACTGGCTTTTGGAGTCCTCCATGTCCATATGAACTTCCAAATCACCTGATCTGAGAACAGAGCCAGTATCAGACAGTCTAAATCAATCAGAGAACAAACATTTGAGTAAACTGTTCCAAGAGTGGCAGGAGGGAGTTCTGGGATGTCCCTGACAAAACAGCTTAAAAAGCCTGTAGTAGTTTTATCGAAGTCTCTTCAACTTGAAGAGTAACAGATTGCAAGACCTAGCCCACTCTCCTTTTAAATCCAGCTGTAGTTGGAAACCTTTCGATACTTGCTCTGTTTTCTGATTACTTCAAAAACCTAATTAAATTCTATTGTTACTATCAGCATTTTGGGAATTGGACTATCTAAGGTTTGTCAATATTTTTCTTGCCATTCTGCACTAATTTATCACAGATTCACTCTTGTTAACGGTGGGTTTTTCAGATAGAAGGTTTTATACCTTCAGTGAGCAAATGCTGATCACAGCATATGAGCAGAAATAAGCTCAACTGTGAACTGAAAAAAAAAAAAAGGGAGTTTCTTCTGTATCACATCCTTTGTGATGCTGAGGAATGAATGATGTGAGAAGCCTATGAATAGTACATGCTCCTCCTAAAACAATGAGTCACGATGTTCTTGCAGTACCATGAAAAGGCCTACCAAGGGCATCGCTGCGTTTTTCACAGGGGCAGTGTGAAAGCTACTGCCTCTGCTTCTTCTCTGAGATGTTAGTCTGTGTGGTGCCACCGGAGTAATGAGACAGTAAATCCTCAGCAGGCCCCTGGGAACCCTCTGTACAGTGTCAGGCTGGTTTCCCAGACTTTGGGCACTGGGAAATGTTCCACTATATTCCTAAGTTACTAATGAGGATGGTGTAGTTTAAGCTACTCATCTTCCATTGCCCTCTTTGTTCTTGAGACTCAACTTTACCTTTCTTCAAAAGCTTCCCGCCTGAGCAGTTTTATTCAGGCAGAGAACAACAGGAAAAGCTTTTTAAATAACATCAGCAGGTTTGAAAAGGAAATGATAATTTCACAAATAACTAGTCTCTGAATGAACACTAAGGGATATTCTCTTCAACATCCCTTGTGCTGTGGGTGTTGGTGGAATATGCTGGAGAAGGGATCATACAGGCTCTGTATTCTGTAAATAGCAACTTCCATGGCTGCTGCTGGAGAAATGACATGGGGATACACGAACCACTGATCTAATAGGGGATTGTCATGGTCTTCAAGCAGTCATATCTGTCCTTTTCTGAGTATAAATCAGAGTCCTGGAATGTAATCCCTGTTCTAAAAAGGCTGGATGTACCCTGTGTGTATATCTGGCACACTAATGCAACTGAATCTCCAGCTGAGATCCTGGCAGAGTTTGCAGCCAGGTGCAATACTAGCTGAACCAAAATAAAGCATCTCAAGTCAGTCCAGCTGGCATCCTGCTGAGTGTCTCACCTTTTGGCATAGTTTTCTCATTTACTCATGCTCCTTATTGTGATAGAGCTCTTGCTGTTGCCTGTGGTTCCTTTAATTATCATAATTCACACTGATGCCTGGTACCCAAATGGTTAAATGCATTTGGCTTTGCTGTCCTCCTCAGTCCCTGTAGATTGTGTTGGAGGAATTGAATGAAATTGATAGAGCTAGCATTACAGTGAGCAAAACGCCCTGAAGAAAGAGTAGATGGGTGGATAGAGAGAATGACCCCAAAGAAAACAGCTGTCAAGGGCAGCTATTGGTTTATCTTTCATGGAAAGAGAGATGTAATGAATTCTAAATTAAGAGAAACTAGAAGCAAGGCTGTTTATCAGCTCTCTGCTGCAGCATAAACAGGCACTTTAGAAGTATCGACTGCAGTCTCACTTAATGTACCAGTAGGTACATTTCCTCAGTGCTTGGGAATACCACGTAACCATCAGGTTAGACTAAAGCTGTGATAGCTAAAATATGCTAGGTCAGGGCAAGAACTGTTTTGCACCTTGGCCTCCTTTCAGAGGGTCATCGAGCAGGGTTTTCTGCTCTTTGTAAGCTAAAAGATCAGTAGGCACACATGCAGCCCAAATGGCCTTTTGCTTAAGGAAGCCATGAGGTAAAAATGTAGGTAAAATCCCCAGGGACGGTGTTGTGTAAGGGTCTTTTCCTTGCAATTACTGGAGATGATGAGAACAAAACACCGTCTGAATTTAATATAAGATGAGAAATCTCAAAGAAAATGTTACCCCACTGTCTTATCTGCTCACATTGTGATAATAATTGCCTCTTTGTAACCCCACGTTCAGACCCTAGATGAGTATTTATCAACTGACCATAGAGGGGGGGTAAGCAATCTGACAACTGACTCCAAATAATGTAATAAGGTTGGCTGATGAGTTGTTCTTGCTATTCTTGACTTCATTTTCTTTTCCTTTTTTTTTTTTTTCTCCCAAAGACTGTCTCTGAAACACATGATAGGAAAAGTTATGTCTGTCTAAAGAGGGTCTTGTGCCATGAGTGTAGATTCACTTAGAATCACCTCTAATTTAAAGTAATTCTTGATGCTGTAAAACATGATAACGTAGAGAGGATTTGCAATTATTCACAGAACGTGGGCATGTTGCCCACAGAAAACCTATGCGAGGCTTGCCTTTGAAAAAACCCTCATATTCTCAGCATCTAGTTCACAGCAGAGTGACTGACACCTTGTGAACAATGTTCCCAGTAGCAAGCTTTACAACAGATGATGTATTGGTTGGAAAATATCTCATAGAAACTAGTGAACATTTAGTAAAACATTACTTCTGCTTACATTTGATGGAAATTTTGATTCTGCCATGTCTTGCGCTCTAGTGTTTGTTCTTTGTCTCATGTTTAGACAGATGGCAGCAGGAGGTTTCTGCAGCCAAAGAACCTGTTGATTTTCTGGCTTTTGCCTATCATCATCATTGAGCTGCGGCTCTCTGGGTGGGTCTTGAGTACTAATGCCTGAGCCACAAAGACACTAGAAGTGGGTCCCCCGTTCCTTCATCGACACCACTTTCTTAGCTGAAGTGTGGAAGATGAATTTGTCTCGATGTGTCAGCTTAATAATGTCAAAATCCAGATGCCAAAGATGAATATGGCTCATTACATTATCTCTTTGTGAAAACAATCCTCACCATCCTCTGAGGTGCTTTGATTCTTGTCCTTACTTGGCCACATGCTCTTTTGTCATTTTTGCACATTTTCATGTCTTTTAATTAAAGAAAAGGCCTTCCCCATGGAAGATTAATTAGGATAAATGTGTTGCCATTAATATCTGCCATGTTTGGAAGGAGATGATTCACCCTGTGATTAAAGCCAAACGGAATCTGGAATCTGAGGAGTAATTAGCCCTCAGCGGCTCGTAAGTCTGAAGAAAGCACTATTTATCAGTGGCAGTGCTAATGCAATTACTTCTTCACTGCAGCCTTCTGGACTGATAAATCATAGCTGGAGCATTTGGAGAAGCTATCAATTCAGAATTGTGCTTCTCTGAGTCTGCAAAGAGAAAAAGAAGGGGAAACAAAGGGACAACCAGCTTCTCAACATCCGTAATTGTATCAAAACTATGGAGGACAATGGAACCTGAGCATCTCTTCTGAGCCCATTTCTTTCTATAGAAGGAACTTTCACGAAGTCATTGCAGTTGATTTGATATTATGGCTGGATTCTCCCTCCCACCAACTGAATCCGAGAGAAGTTTGTATTCAGAAGCTGTGAAAGCTGGGCAGAATGGTTTATCTCTGCTGAAGCTGAACTTCAAATCCATCTTTGTTTAGAGCATTTTTTTCTTGTTTTTCCTATGATGAGTTTATTTAGGAGTGATTGGTGAGCAGTGTGCTTTAGGATGGTGCTTCTTCCCATGCTGCTCCTATTTGATTTGTGGTTGAGACTTTAGGACTGTTTTACAAATCTGGAGCACCTTTCCTGTGGGATCTGAAAGGGCTGTGTAAACATTAATCAACAACAACATTCTCTTTTCCTTCATATGCACATGTATGTCCCCTGTTCCAATCTCTGAGCTGAGGCAGAAAGTAGTGAAATAACTTATCTGGGCCCCTTTGAGAAACCAGGTGCATCCTTGATGATGTTCTCCTCACTTGGATAGAAATATGTCTCTTTGCATGAGGGACTTGTCCTTGAGACTTCCCATTCCCACTTCCCTAATAAAAACATCGTAAAACTGACTGTGTTGTAGAGCAAGCAACCCCTGTCCCTTCATCCTGGTGTTTCACAGGTGCCATCTTCCAAGTCTGAATCACGCAGCACTCTGCCATATTGAAAGTAAATTTGGCTCCATCAAAGAACCTGGGCTGTTCCTGGAGCCTTTCCAACTGGTGCCATGAAATTCTGGGTTGTGCACCTTCCATTAACAGTGTATTCCTCAAACTTTTCCATTTCCTGTAATGCATAATATGGAAAAGACCAGCCAACAAAATGTCTGGAGGATATGGATGGGAATATAATATGCTAGGAACTGATTGCTGGCCTGGACCACAGGGAAATAGCTCGGCCCATTGCGTTACGGTTTTCTGCAATAAGTATGCATTTAAACTTGACTCCTTATCTCTGAGCGGAGCCCAAATAAACACAGCTGAAGGAAGTACAGTGGGGATCAGACTAGATGAAATCCTCCTTCTCACAGCTGCAACATGCTGATAGAGTTGTTCTGGGATCATGCTCTCTATTTATCCTCCCTGACACAGAGGAATTTGTGTCAAGACCCAAACTGTTTTTTGCAGCAGCAGAAATAATAACTGCTTTAGGTGTTGCAGGAGCAGCCTTGTTGGAGCTGAAGTCTCTGTAGGATGGAAGGACCTGGGGTTTTTTTTGTGTTTGTTTTTTGTTGTTGTTGTTGACCACCTTCACAGGTATTTTCCACATGTTTCATATCTGCTGTGCTTGGGCCAGAGAATGGGGGTAGGGTTAGTTGTGGAGCAGCAGTGTAATGATGAAGCTTGTCCTTCAAATTCCAGGTCCTTAATTCAGGAACACAGAAAACAAAGATCATTTGGGATGCTTTTGTGGCAGGGGTTAATTGTGGGCGTGTTTTTTTTTTTTTAGCAGATGGGCAAAGAAAGACAGACTGAGACTTCTTGAAGGAAAAGATAACAAAATTATGTTAGCAGCTGCTGTGTTACATTTGTTGACATTTTGGCTGAGTATTGTACGTGTCATGGTGGAACAGCTCCAGCATCAATGGAAGAATACTGATTTTTTTCTCCTATTTAGAAGTTAAAAGGGAAAAATTGGATGTCGCTTTTGACTGCTGGAAAAATATCTAATTACCTATTGGTCCTCTTATAGAAAAGATCTGAGATGAGCAATTTTCCAAGTTGATTTTCTTGCAAGGTATAACGTTGGCCAACAGACCCTTATGAAGACCAAAGGGATTAAGCATAAAATTCAGAAAACAATTTTGATAAAAGATAAGGACTATTTTGTGAGGTTAAAAAACCAAATCTGTATTTAGACAAGTGCCTCTGTCTTGGTGTCATCATAGTAATCAGTTAAAATCTCTATGAGGCATCAGCAGCACTTAAACTAGAGCTTGGAACCACATGGTGAAATAAACCACATGCTAATATGTTGGGACTGGTAATACTAAAATTCTGTGTGCTTTACATTTATTTTCTACAAGAACACTTTGTTTGGGTGAAGAAAGGTGGTGTTAAGAAAGTCCCAGTATCTGTTTGTATTAACTGTATGCTAGAAAATTAGCTCCAGAAACAAAATGCAGAATGCGAAGTGGTGGGTTGAAACGACCCGTTGCCTTCTCTTGGTTATATACTTCCTCGGGTGAGCATGAGTGTATCAATTTTCTTTCTAGAAGGTCAGTAGTGGGAGCTATTGGGTTAACAGGGAGACATTTGAAGTGTAATTGCTTGACTGGTTCTGGTTAGCCACAAGGTTGAGTTTGTTAAAGGGCTGAATTGGGTGAAAAAAATGGCCAAAACAAGTGAAGATTGACTTGATTTTTTTTTTTTTTTTTTTTAGAAGTGAGGTGGTGTTTGGTGTTTTCTTCTCCTCATCCTGTAAGAACAAGGAGCCTCTAGTTTCTGGTGCTTCTGTTTGATGCCCAGTGGGCTAAAGGGAAAGATTAGCAGGATTGCTCTCTGTTATAGTGCTTGTTGCATAAATCTAAATTCTGCAATCCATCACAAGCACTCCTTTTCCCTGTTCGAGGCAGCAGTGGATAGGGAGAGGTGCAAGGGATGAAAAGGAAAGGACTCCACCCAGCCCTTAAGATGATCTGCTAGTTGCTTATTTATATTCTGTGGTCTGAGCTAGTGTTAAAGCCCTTGCTGACTCTGCAGTGGTAAATAATACTAACGAGCTGAAATGTCAATACCTCATAAAGCTGGGGATGTTTCAGTAATGCAGGATGGGAAGTGAGAATAAGACTGGCTTTGGATGTAATCTGGACACTCAAACATCTTTCATAAAGGCTGGTTTTTTTTTTTTTTCCCTCCCTGGAACCTCTTTGTCATTCGGGATGGCTGAATGGATTCAAAAAGATGACATAAAGTGTCTCTTTCCCATTCTTCATTCCTAGCTGCCATGTCAGCTTGAGCAGAGGTGGGCTCACATTTTTAACGAGAGTCAATTATTCCCGTATGTTTGGTAAACACGCAAAGACTCCAACACAAAGTGGGTTTTGAAGAGGTGCTGAAGCAAAAGTCTATTCGTGAAAGCAGTTCAGACACGTGGCTGCAGAAACTCTAATGACTGGTGATGACATTTAGCTTTCTAGGTAATAGGCTGCTTCTGCTGACCTTAGAGTCAATGAATCCACCTAATCTGTTCCCATACACAGCACAGTAATCTCGGAATATTCCATGGAATATGCATTTTAAGAATACTCTAGGTGTTCTTTAGTCATTGTTTAATTCTTTACTACTAATGATCAGTTGTAGTTCTTCCAGGGGGTAGGAATTGGGGCTTTTTTGTTCACTTCTGGTTTTGTTCTTGAGGTCTCTGAAAAACTCAGTCAATATGTCAATGCTTATTCCCTTTTTGTTCCTTAATGCTTCAAATACTGCCTGTTTTGCCAAATCCTGGCTGAGGTTGGACTTGGAAGCATTAAAACAGTGTCTAACAGAACTACCTGAGTAGTCTTGAAAAATGTGGGGAGAGAACTTCCTCTGAAGAGATTTGAAGCCTTTTCCTGGAGTTGCAGGAAAGTTTTCATCGTGGTAGTAAGCTTTCTTTTGCTTTCCTCTGTATCAGCCTGGGGTTTATTCATCACTGTAGGGTTCTTTCTTCTGTGTTATGTTTTCTCCAAACCTGCAAAAATGATCAAAATTCACCATTATTTTTTAAAAATTGCTTATTTTCCTGGTTTCTTTAGAGGAACTTTGAAATCTTAACAATTCAGTTTTTAAAAAGCAGTTTCATGCCAAAAGCCTTATGCGTGCAAAGGGGGTGTGCAGTTTGGAATTTAGCTGCAGAGCTGCTGGCTTGCATGCAACTTCCTTGTTTGGTTGCAATAGCTGTGTGTATGAGCCCAGTGTGCAACTAACTTTGTGCTTTTGGACTACTGGGTTACACAAGTGTAGGGGTGGAAAAAAAACCTCCTCAGAATTGGCCCAATGTTTTCATAGCGGGCTAACAATTGTTCTGTCACCCTCAGAAAGCCTTGTTTCCCTTCTTGTATCCCTGCAGCAGAACATATAGTAATTTCTATTTGGAAATGGCTTTGGGCATGTGGATGGGAATGCGGTGTGTTGATTGTGTGTCAGTGACATTGCTCAGTGCCAGTAACCCCTGTGACCAGATGGACCGACTGGATGATTTAAGTAGAAATTACATTTCATGTTCCCAACCATGAAGGTACCTCTGGACTTCCCAGGTGCCTGCTGCAGTTTAGTTTTGTTGGCAACTGGAGGTACCCGTAGGTCCTGCACTTCTTTTCTATTTAAGGTTTCATTCCTTTATACTAACATATCAAAATGCAAGATTAAATGTGTTCTGTATTGACATGCTGTGTAGGAGCTCAAGACAGTTGTAGAGGTTAAGTTTTATATTACTCTGCACCTGTGGCCAAAACAGCTTATCCAAGTTGCAGGCACTAGTGTGAAATGTGCAGTATCATCTTGACTTCACAAATAGGTGGAGGCATGGAAGGATTTAGGGACTTGCCTTAAGTGGCACTGCACAGGGAATAGAGCCTCATGCTCTTTTCCTTCCCCCTCTTCCGCAGCCACCCGCAGCTCAGTAGGGTTTTTCAGCATCCAGTAACCACCCTCAGAGGCTGCAGGAAGAATAAACTGTGTGTACTGTTCAGCCTGACAAGAGCCCCATTAGGCTCCTCTGCTCACTCGTTAATAGCAGACACCCATGATGCTTGGCTTGTGTTCAGGAGGAAGCCAGCCATCCACACTCAGCAGCTCTGTAAACGCAGTCAGCGCTGCGGATGCCTTCCAGCAGCATCCAACATGCCATATTGGGTCTTCCCGTCAAAAAACCCTTTGCTGTTTTCCCTCTGAGCGTGATCTGGTTGCCTTTAGTGTCAGCCTTGCATGAATAGATAAGCAGCTGCCCTTTTAGCTGGAGGGAACAAGGCAGACAGTTTAGGAGGAATGTGATATGAGCAGGCTAGAAAGATCAGACCTGAAGCAACACTGCAAATATCAGCATTCTCTACTGGTCAAATGACAGGCCTGGGTAGTATTTCACTGCTGGGTCTAGTTAATCTTTTTCCTGTGCCATTGGAAAATGGAGAACTGTGAGTTTCCTGCTCAGTGCTTCATTCTTTGTGCAGATGGAATTAGAAAAATGTCTTTTAGGACCTAATAATATCATCATTGTTTTTAAATTTGGTATGTTTGCAGGTGTAACAAGCCTGGGGGAAAAGAAGATATTTTCACCATCTGTGCCACTCCATTTCTGCAGTCAATGGAATACATCATTATTCTTTATTCTTACACTATTAGTAATAAATGCTCTGTACTAGTGAGGAACTTAGCAAAAGTTAACATTGCTATCTTGCCCATCACATAGCAGGAGCTGAATGGACCTGCTCAAGTCCTTAAATTTGTGTAGTGATTTCTGGCCATTTAACATAGTTATCTATTTCTTTCCTTGAAGGAAGCAATGGAGGGATTTGTGCATCATCACAGAATTTTCCATGTCCTCATTAAGAGATCGAGGTGTAGACTGGGAGCACAGGATATGGATGAAAAGGCCATGGGTAATGCACATTATTCCTTTTCCAGTTGAAGGAAGTTGCCTAAGTTGCTTGCTGTTGCAGGATTTTGGTCACCTCTGTCTCAGTATGGGCTGGCCAACAAGGGGGCATCCCGAAGTCCATGCTCACTTGGGAGGTATGGTCGAAAAGATTTAACAGAATGAATCCATGGGAAAATGCCAGGTACACCAGTAAGTCAGGGATTTCTGCCTTTCCACCTTTGTTTTGTATGGAGATACATGGATATGTATGCTAATTGCCATTCCCCACTCCCCTCCTAAATGAGTCTTTGTAACAGGAGTACCCTAACACCACGTGTGCTTGTCATAAACCCCTTCCTCTCTGCCCCCTCTGCATTGCAGTCGATTAAAGTCTTGCTCTGGGAGGCAAATCCTTTCACGATGACCTCCTGTGCTGCAAACGCCTTGAAACGCTGTTGTGCCAGCGATGCCAAAGTATCTGCTAACATTTATGTTCAGCACAGCAGGGGAAATACATTTAGACTGGGTGAATCAAAGTGAGCATTGAGGGCTCTGATCTTCTTGCCCCACCTCATCTCCTGGCCCATGGATTTTGTTAGTAATTCCAGCTTGGTCTGGTGGCTTTGCCTGAGGCCTGGGATATGAAAGGTTTCCCTCTCCGTATGGCTCCTGTAGAAACAGCAGTTTATTAATTTCCACACCTCACTGAAAAATAACAGAGATGAGGCATCTTGAGGAGTTTACATTTAAGTGTTTGGCTGGTCTTATTTTGGCTGAGAGACCTACAAGTGGAAATAATGCAGGTTAGGGGAATTTTGAAACTCAAAGCTGCACGTGTTGACTGTTTGCCAAAACCCACACCTAGGTACGTCATGAAAAATACCTGTAGTGTCTGTCTGCTTAAGAATCTGTAGGCAGTATTGCAGTGGAGAGGGTTATATGTATTTACGTTACTCTAAAATATGTGTTTTGATTATGGTATAACATTATAGTCACTCATTTAAATATTTATAACAACATTTGGACCTGCAGGTAAGTATCTTCCTTTATCTGCTTAGCCAGCAGTTTTCCCTTGTGTGGCATACTTTGACATGACTCAGTAGTTAAAATACAGTCAGTTCACCAAAATTGTAGCAGTGAGAGTGGATGCTCTTAAATTTATGTCCCTCATTACATCTCCAGACTGGGTTTCATACAAGTATTTTGGTAGCAATTGCTTTCTTTTATTCCAGTTTACTTGGATTGCAAATGCTGTGCGTCGGGAAAAGTCAATTTTTTCTGTATCTGTATTGTAGTGTTTAAAGTCCTGGAGTGACCAGGGCTTCTTGGCTTTCTCACAACACAAGGAAGGAGCAGTGAGAAGCCTGAACTGGGTTTTCTGTCCCTGGGAAGTTGAGGATGGTTCAGTTACAGGTCAAACCCAATTCTGTGCAAACTTCTAATTTGAAAAATGTTACAAGAAGGAAATATACATCATTAACTCATTTTGGTTATAGGGATAACTAATTTTCCCCTTCGTCTTTCTTTCAGCCAGTAGTTTAGGGAATCTGTCCATATAATTAATGATATCTGATTTATGTTATTCAATTATGATGTCTTTCTTGTTATGAAAAATGACTGTATTATGCACACATGTACTTATCTTTCATATGAGACCTCCAAAACATGCTCACTAGAGTAAGACAAGAGTGTTACACTTTAATGCCTGTGCTTGACAAACAGCAGATAGGCTCAAGGAAAGAGCTGGAAATTGAAAAGTCAGTTCCTCCTGCCTCTTGGGGATGTGAGGATGGGAAGAATGGAAGATGTCAGGGGCAAGACAAAGAGAGAGGTTACAAAGAAGGCTAAAAGGGCAATTCTTCTGTCCTTGCTCTCTTTAATGGACACTCTGGCCGGCAGACTCTGTGGGATGTCCAAGGACTGTATTAAATGGATCTTCTCATTGTTTTTAACAATGGGGTTTGTTAGGGTAGGTATGAAGCATGCTACGAAGGAGGTAGGAATTTAATGAGCATGGGCTTTTTCATTGCCGATGCTGAATCTTTCCTGAAGGCTGCCAACGCGGAATATTTCAGTGGAGCTAACCACATTTCAATTACTGCTATTTTTAATTAAAAATAGATGTCACAACTAATTTAGCACTTTGACTATGCGTTGTTTTAACTACAATTATTTAGAATAGTGCTTAAGACAGGCCAATGAGATGTGGGGACTTTGCAAATTGCGGTATGAATCTAATTTCAAGTGGCATTGGCAATCCAGGTAAGTAATTCACTTGGAAATATGTTTCGTCTTCCAGTGACTTGGAAGAGCTGGTGCTCCCAGCACAAAGCAGAGACAGTGCCATGCCAGGAACTGAACCAATGGGATGGATACTTTGCTGAGTAACATCTAGGCACAGGGAGCTCCACCCACCCCTCTGTGCTGGTGGATGTACACCTATACGTGGAGAAACTTTTTGTTGTTCATATGTGGCTGCAGCTTCTGTGTTGGGGGATGTGAGCTGAGTGAGACCATGTGAAACAGAGAAAAGGAGAAAGCCAGACACAATCCCAGAAGTGTAATTAGCTTTGGCAGACTTGTATGGTTTGATTACTCATGTATCTATTTTTTCACCTGATTGTTATAATCCGCAGGCTTCCAAATTATCTATGCAGGCTGAAAATGGCAATAATAGTTCTCAGCTCTTGTTAAAGACATCAACAGAGCAAGTGAGGGAGTGCAGAGGGTGAAAATCTGAATTTAATCTAATCTGTGCAAACGTGAATTCTCCTGAAGGTAATGGAGTTCCTGAATTCCCCTTTAATGCAAGTCACATCAGAATTTGGTGTGCCCAGAGTGGTCAGTTTTTGTTAGATTTTCTTAACCATGCGTGCTGGGATTTGTTCTCCTGAAAAAAATATGTAAAGATAGGATGTGTGACTAGGTTGGAGGGAGATTCAAGGCACTGGAAAGCTATGGAAGGAAACATTCTTCATGTCCTGTGAAACAGCAGAATAAGCCTTGCTGCTGATAGGGAAAATGACTTTATAATGGGCTGTGTAAGAAGGGGAATGATGTGCTGCTCCTAAAGGTTTCTTACTATATGCTGTAGTTTAGTGAATGCTCTTTCCTGCTCTAATGGTCATCTCTGCAGGTCCTGGTCCCCAGCCAGCCCTTTCCCTCCAGGGCGAGACAGATGTGTGGCCTTACCAGAATGGTGTCCAGGCTTATTGCATGTGTGCAAGGAGGTAGGAGTCATGCCCCCTTATTATCGTAGGGACGTCTTGAACCTGAGCTCTTGTTCAATAGTTCTGTTTCATAAGAGATTCTTCCTGAGTGAAGGCTACGCCAAGCCTACCTGCTGTGTACCTTACTATTGCTGTCCTATTTATCATAGATAAGTAACTTTATTAAGAAGAATCTCAACTAAAATGTAGCATCTGGTTTTCAATGAGATTCATGGTTTTCACCCTGTTTCTTAACTGTGTAGACTTATGATATGATGTTGAAGTCCACAAAGCATGTAGGTGGCGAAGCCAGGAGGAAAATCCTGTGTTGTTTTATTCCCCTAAATGTCCTTTATAACAAAATCTCATAGTGAACACCACTGAAGTGTTCAGCAGTACAAAGTGTCAGCAGCTCCTAGAAGTTAAGTAAAGAAGTAAGGTCGGAAGAGAAATGGCCTCTTGGACATGTTCTGTCAGTTTGAGATTGACACACTGGGAAGATGCTATTGGAGACACTAGTACCCTCAGCATGCTGTTGTCTTTTCTCAGATTAAATCTGTGTCATGTATTTAAAAAAAAAAGGGGTGTGAGAGAATGGAATTTATTTATTTATTATTCATTTAAAAAATGCTCCTTGAGAATGGAATTTATTTATTTATTATTTCTTCATTTAAAAAATGCTTCTTACAACTCAGACTCAAGGAATAGCTGTTTGAAACTGGCCTTTGACTGGATGATGAAGGGATGTTCCCAGGAGCTGCCAGCAGTGGAGCAGTAACAGCAGCTGGCTCATCCATCCCTCTCGCTGTTCCTTTCTCTCCACTTTGCATGTCCCCTGCTTTCCAGCCTGCGACACGTCACAGGGCTAGCCACATCTTCTGCCTGGTCTGGGCCTCTGGAAGCTCCTTCCACACCCCTGGGTGGATTTTTCAGCAGCCAGTCCTGTTATATTTTTTGTAGCCTATATGCACTGTTGGAGAACTTGGCCAACAAACCGAAGCCTACCCAATATATCTTGAACTTTCAGCTATAATCCTGCACCTCCCTTTTGGCAGGACTTTTTATAAGACTTTTGCATTCCCCCAGCCTTATTCCTCCTGAAACCTCCTTCCCCCACTAACACCTTAGGCTGGCTGGGATCCTGGAGTTTCTCCCTTCCAAATGAAGGACCTGGCAGGAGGAAGGATTGTCCCCAGGAGCCAACTTGGTGGCGGTTTCAGCCATTAGGATAACCCTAAATTAAGAAATTTTTCTTGGCGTTAAGGCCAGGATTTCATAATTTTCTGCTTTTATTAGTTTGTTTGTGCTTCCTTAGCCCCCGGATGAGAGAGTTTTAAACCGCAGACCTTGCTGCAATCCATCTCTTTTCTTTCTGAACTGTGCTGTTTGGCTCAGTCTGATCCCACTAGACACTCAGCAGAATGTCTAAAAAGCTGGAAAAACTAGGAAAAAAATTGTAAAGAGGAAAAACAGGGAAGAAAACCTCCTCTTCTCCCCTTCACCTTCCAGAAATTTTGGCTTAGCTGTGCATGGCCCAGAAATGAGGACTTTCCAAGACAAACAGGCTGCATTATCACACCAGACTCCCCTGGCAAGGAATGGATTTTAACAGCCTAAAAACATATTTTTAGGTGGATGAGGGACAAATAGTTACAAAGCAAACACTGAGCGTGTTCGCAGGTGCTGTGCTCCATTGTGTTAGCCAACCAGATGTTCTGTGCTGGGACACTGCCCTGGACTTTTCTGGGATGAAATGTCACTCTCTGGCTGAAGCAGAGCAAAAGTCTGTACAGTTTCCTAGAACGAGCTGAGCATTTAACTTGTAAACTGTTAATATAGCTGTATCTTTGTATTGGGCAGGGCACCAGTCAAAATAAACATGTAAAATTTGACCTTTAGAAAATTAACTACCACTGGACCATGAAAAGACGGACTTGGCGCAGCAAGCTGCGGTGCATTTAAAGTACTGTGGCAGTGCTTTTTAAAAACTGCCTTGCTGTACGTGACTGCAGGGCTGGAAGGATTTGGGGGAGCTGTTTGTACACGGCTTCCATGGCGAATTGTGGTGTTGTACCTTGACCTGCCGTAGCTGAATGCCACCATGTTCATCTTCTGGTGCCAGTGAAAGGTGACAAAATGTGGACCCCCGTGTAAGGTGGGCATTAAGGATGTCTGCGAGTATCTTGCTTAGAGCTGTGTTTTCTCCACTGCTTGTGCAGCAGGTTGGATTTGGGAGAAAATATCTCCAAGCATCAGAGGAGTGTTGCTGGGTCTTAAAAGCGGTGATCCAAGAGTGAAATTTGACAAATGCCAGGATTTGAGCAGCTAAGAGAGTAGGTTTTGCTAATGCAGAGATAAAGGCTCCCTTCTGCACGGGAGTGACTGAAGACAACTATTAACTGCTGCTTTGGATCAATGAACCCACTGTTGGTTCCGCCCTTGCGTGTGTGATGTCCAATGTGTGTTTCTTTCCCTTTCTAGTTCTTACTGGAGAACAGCAGCAAAATTTGCCATGAAAATCAAGATTACGTTCAGTCTTTAGTAAAGAGCTCAAAGGAAGAGATTGGAATATTGACTTTCCAAGGGTTTGCTCTCTGTTGAGGCCAGGGGATGCTTTGCTCTATTACATGGTTCATCCAGCAACATCCCGAGTCATGGGTTTTCCCTGAAGGACCAGAAACCTGTTTTCCCGGCATGGAAACTGGCATGGACTCAGCATTTTCCCCCGGGAATTAACATTACTTTTCTTCCTGCTCTGTCTTGCCTGACGTAAAAGCAAATTGGGGCCTCTCTTTTGTCACATTTATTGCAAGGGCCACCAGACTGTCTTTCCTATTCCATCTGACCTTATTTCACACACATCTTGTGCTCGAAGCAGCACCACTAATTGACAGGGATTCGGAGGAAGCATACCCATGTCAACTACTGTCTGCTCTAGGATCTCGGGAGAATATTAATATCCATGCTTACCTCTTACGTGGCATGTTTAATCTGTAGTTTGGAAACCTCTGCTGCTCTGCTTTTGTGACGACAGGCTGTGGGACTGGAGGGAGCACTTCTCATTTGTGCTGGCAGCTCCTCTTGAAGATCTTCCTGTATTAAAATAACACAGGCCAGGTTGTCATGTACACAAAAGCCACATTTCACCTCTCTAGCAATGCATGGCATCCTAGGGTAGATGTAAATAAAAATGGCCCTCAAAGTTCACTTTGTGCTCCCGGGGTAATGTAAAACAGCCCTAAATGAGAAATCAGGCCTGTGTGTGAGAGGGAGAATGCTTGGGTTGTTAATGAAGCAATGTGATTGTGTCTACCCCCAAACACTTGAGTGCTGTCAATTCCTTTCCAGTTAATAAACCATTTATGTATGGCCTACTTTTAGCATGGAGTAAAAAAATTCTTTAACTCAAGCTGTGATGTATAATTATATAGCTGACATCAAACATGAGCAGATACCAAGTCAAAGAAATGAATTTGGTCCTGTTCCTGTAATTCCATTTCCATGTTAGCAATTTTTCCCCCTCTTTAAATTATATTTTTATTGAAAGCTTCAAAGGTCAACTCAGACATTCAGAGAAAAATTGTAACTCAGATTGTTTAGTATTCTCTCATAAAGCACAGTCCTATATTACTCTGTGTCAGCAAATTAAGGAAATGAAAGTTGTGGCCAAGGATTACAATAGTACTGGTGTTAACCTTTTATAGCATATGGCATCCAATCAATTCTAGCCACAGGAGAAACTTGCCGTTCACATACAGCAAGAGGGTGTTGAAGTTTTTAATCTAAAAATGAAATCTTGCCTCTAGGAGAGGGATATCAAGACCGTAGATCTTTCTTGCTGCTGTATAAACCTCTTGAGGAGCTGAGATGTTTTCAGCCACAGGTTCTTCCTTCATCCAGTTTTTCTTCTTCCCTTGGACACAGAGAGACATCTATTCTACTTGACAAAAAAGGCAATAGTCTAACATAGATATACATGGGTGCCCATATATCCACAAGACTGAGAGGCTAGGAAGATGGATAGATAACCTACAGACTCCTCCTTAGTTGCCAAACTCTCACTTTGCAGCGAGGTCTAGCAACGCACACTCACCTAATGTCACTCTCTCTAGCCCTAGGGAGGTTAATGGGATTGCTCAGCTGTTTAAGTACATTGCTGAATGGAGGTCATAATTAATCAGGCTGCTAATTATGCAGGAGAACTGAATTGTAAGATTAGACTAGCTTTACACAGTAGTTGCTATATACTTGTTCAAGGTACACTTGCTTCAGCTTGTCCAAGAAAAAACTGATAGGCCACTTTCACTTCATTGCTATTCAGTGTTGGGTTTTGATTTTCCTGGAAGTGTTTCCCTTCCCTTTCTGACATGGGATTTTTGACCTGCTTTTCTCCACCACGCTTAAGTCTTCACCCCAAATCACAGCAGCATATATCATGTAGTCTTGGAAATGCTTCATTTTGGTCCCCAAACTTAGAGGCTGAAAGTAATACTTAGATGGCTCTAAAACATTGTCAGAAATAAATTTCCCAGTGGGGGCTGTGTAATAGGGTCAGAGTTTATTGGGTAATACTTTGTCAGTAGATGGCCCAAAGATTAGGAATTATTTTAGCTGGGACATGAATAATTGAGTTGAAGGCAAACTGCAGTCAGTGATCCCACTTAACGGGTTCTAACACTGTAGGATGTTATCACTCAATCTTTCGTGTTCCACAGAACTGGTGTTAAGTTGAAGGTGATATTGCCAGCTGAGCAGGTGGGATACAGACAGGGAAGCCTACTCATGCTGTCGTGCCTAGATACCTGAGCTACCTAATTTGTAAAGGCACTTTTCAGGAGAGAGGATCCTCTTCAGACAGGATTTCACAGGCTGTGGCTTCACCTTCTGCTTGGATTTGCGTTTAAAGGAGGTTGTTTATAGCATGTCTTGCCTGCACAACATCACCCCAGCAGCAAGTGCGAGAGTTGCAATTGTTGCTGGACCAGGTTTAACATCCATTCCCAGTCCTACTGCTGTACCCTGTGGCTACTGTGTCTGCTGGAAATGCAGGATAGGCTGACCTGTGTGTCTTTTCAGGCTGTTTTAACCTGACAGTTCATTCAGACCTTGTCTAGCACATCTACCCACCTTCCACTCCTATTTCGAGCACTCCACATACTGCTAGGGTGAATTATATGGGCCAGCTCCGTAACTGTTGGGCTCTTGATGGATGGATGTGTATCACATAGAAGATACACATGGAAGGGCCTAATCCCGCCACTTCAGATGTAAGGGATTTTAGTATTTCACATGAGCCATTTTATAAATATCTGTTGCATCCAACAGGAAATGGATAGAATTTCTTCTGGGCTGATAAACTGGCAGGCATTAATTTGGAAGTCCAGTAACTAATACTGGACTCAGACTTGAAGTAAGACTGGAAGATGAACAGACAGGGAGCTGTGAATAGACTGCTGAAGCTAGAGACCATTTCAGAGGTCATGGGGCAGTGATCCAGAACCGGGTCCCTGATGCCTGGATATCCAACCTCTTCCATAAGGTTCAACCTGCAGATAATGTTAGAGGTGTCAGGGGTTGCATCAGATAACATCTCTGTCACCCATGGAAGCCAGAAAAGTTAACCACCACCTACAGCTGCTAAAATCGAGGAGATGGAAATTATGTCTCATGTTAGACCTTTGGGACATTTATCCTTTTCTCTTAAACATAATATGAAGGTCTGGTCTGTGAAAACGTTAGAGTTACTTCTTTTAATGTGTGTGTCGGGTCTTCTTTTTTTTTTCAACTGGTAGGAATAAGTCTTGATTATGTCAGAACATCAGAAATATAGCAACTTTATGCTAGGCAGGACTTGCAGAGTGAAGCTGACAGGAGACGGCCGGACTACAAATTAAAAATGAAGCAGACCAGCCTTTTCTCATTCCACCAGCTCAGAAAAATATTGAAAGTAAACCTCTGGCAAGTAGACAGTGAAAAGCAAATTAGATTTGGGACCAGATGGTCTAGATCAGTATAATACAAGTTGATGTCAATAAAACGATGTGATTAACATTGCCAAGAATATCACTCATGATCTTTTTCAATTTCAGGTGTTATTTGTAGCACAGGTGAGGCAGTTATGCACAGATGCCTGCGCAGAACATTTTGGAAAGTAGGATTTAATTGAGTCTGTTCTAACAGAAAGGGCTCAGCTGTATACAGATTTATTTGGAGAAGTGCGGGCACTGAAGACTGTCCTGGAGGGGGAAATCAGGGTTGAGGAGGGAGAAGAGCAGCACAGATATGGCTGACAGCAAAGCCCAGTGCAGGACTTTATTCTGCTGAGTACTGAAGGCTTCCTGGCTGGGAAGGGACCTTCCTGGCTTGGTGCTGGGTACATGCAAAAGCCTCCCTTGGCTCCTGCCAGTTTAGACGTCTGCATCCTCCGGCACTTCGGAGGAGCTCTGAAGGATTTCATGTTGCTTGGTCTCTACAGTTCCTTACGCGCTGCCAGCAGCCTCCCTTTCATGGGTAAAATACTCACCAAAATACAATTTTCTCTTAAGTCAGAATGTCAATGATTACTTATGTAAATACTGTTGCAAGAATATGCCTATTCTTTGTTTTTACCATAGTCTGATGAAGCAGGAAGAATTGGGAAGTCTCACAGGAGGGACTATTTCTTTTTTAGAAAGATGTAAAGTATATCAGAGCTGCTTAGCTAAATGCCTGGGCTTTTTCAGATATGTCCCTCACTGATTAATTTAGTGTATGCTTTGCAGTCATGGTCCAGATTAACAGAAGATTAAACTTCAGGAGTATCTTCATGGTGCATTTTATAAATTGAGCTATTAATCATTGATAGGAAAAATCATTCCCCGTCTGTGTGCCAGTTAAAACATGACGATTTTATATACAAGTAATAACAAATTATAGCTGATGCTAAAGCTATCCCTTCTTTTGTGTGCTGTTAAAAATATTTGGATTGACATTGCACATGAAAAAATCTTATAAAGAATGAACAGAACATGTCATCCTTTATGTAACAGGTTTTTTTTTTTGTTTTAAATTAGACATTGTCCAATAATTGGGTAATGTGTATTAAGGTAATGGAGGTGATTTCAATATGCTTTGTAACATTCCAGTAATTATACACTCACATTTAGTGAGCAATAATAAAGTATATCTCAGTGGAGTGTATTCTCCTCAATATTGGCTTAGTCTTGTAGAAAACAAAATCTGCTCATCTTTGCTGTTGGTGGGTATTGCCTGACCATGATATATCTTTGAGACTCTTCATTTTCAGGATGGTCTGTGAATTAATTATGAAGAATACTTCATGTAGTCAATAGTCTCCATGTAGTAGCCCAGCCTCTGATGGCATGCTGAAATTCTATATGAATATCTGATAGGAAAATGAAATTTATGTAAAACACAGACCTCAGTAGTGCATTAGATACAAAACTGCAAAACAGAGTTTCAAAAGAGGAGTTTGATGATAGAATGAAGTATATCTTTAACAATGAATCACATTGTCTTGGGTGATGTAACTCTTTTCCAGAAAAAAATCTGTTGCCAGGGACCAGGGAATCCTTGGCAAGCTTAAATGTGCAATGAGCATCATTTCATGGAGCTGAACTCTTTTTAATGTTTATTGGTAAGGAACCTGGAAGAGACTTCAGCTCAGTTCAGGAGATGAGTATCAGTCAAAACTGACTTTTTGCCCTGAGGCAGGTGTGAAATAGGCCAGTTCAAAGTATTTAGACACTTCATTCTTATATCCTACACACTGCCACGGAAATTTAGACATTCACATAGAAAACCTGATCCTTACAGATAAATATTTAATTCTCTGACTCTGCCTTAAAAAGTATATTTTTAACGGCTTAGTATGCAAGTTCTTCATTCTCTGGGTGACTCTTGTTCACTGTTTCTTGTGCTCATTAATCACATTAGCAATCCCTTGTCTTTGTAGCACACCAGGAGTTAATATATGCACTCCCTTTTTTGTGTGTGTTTATAAGTGTGTGTCTCCCCTTTGGTTTATATTGAATCTGAAGCCTGAAGTGACGATCAATGGCTCGGATTATTTCCTTGCTGTCAGCTATTGACTTTCTCTCAGCCTGATATCAGAGCTCCTTTCCCAGGGTGATGCTGGCAGGGTAGAAATAGGAGGGGGAGAGCAGGCAGGGAGCTGAGGGGGGGCTGAAGAAAAGCTTGATAGAGGTCTTGCAGTTTATCTTAAAGCATCTTTAGCTGAATGTATGTGAAGAGGGAAAAATTTGCCAGAAAACTGCAATTTAAGGTGGAAAATCAGAGTCTGAAATTATCAATCAAGGATGCCAAAACTGGAATAGCCTTTCCTTTTCCCCCAAGAGGTTTGTTTGTTTCTATGATGATTTTTGTTCCCTTTGACCTGTTTTGAAACCCAAAACTATTTTATTAGCTAAACCACTATGCTGGCTGGGCAGTGTGGCTTCCCTTCGTTACAGCAGAAATAAACAAGGTCCAGTATGTGTGAACACGAAGTCCTGCAGGTTCTGGAGGAGGGCTTTTCATCCGTCCATCTACTGAAGATTCATCATTCTCTGCTATATCTATAACTACCTACAGGAGAACACAGTAGCCACAAATTAATACCTAATTGGAATGGTAGCATTTTGCCTTTTCTGCTGAAGATGATGCTGAAGTGTCAAAATAGAGGAAAAAGGTAGATACTTTCAAGGGAAAGATAATTTTGTCATTAGAATATTAATAGCTTCATTTCTTGCTATAGGTCTCTCTTCCACAGGTCCCAATTTTTTATATGGAAGTAAGCAAATTTATCTGGAATTCTTTAGGTTTTGAATGAAAATATTACAATCTTTTAAGTCATAGTGTAGATGTGGAGAAGAGAGGGAAGATGATGGAATAATGGTGAAAGAGAAGCTAGTTGTGTGTGACTCTCTGAAGGCATGGCAGTTGATTTTGGAAGACAGGAAGGTCCTGTGTTGGTCAGCATCTGACTATTTCAGGCCATGAGAAGACTTCCACTGACCTCAGCAGTCTGGGGTCCTTGGAATTGCTTCAGGGCTGGAAGACACAGAGGGAGAGTGCGTGTGGCAGTCCCGACTCAAAGCCTGGACACCGGTGTGGGAAGCTGGACAGAGAGTTGGGATGTCTTGTGTCTCTGAGTCACGGCATCGAGTGTGAACTGGGTGCCCTGGAGCCATGGGTGTGGAGGTTGTAGAGGAAAGTATGAGCATGACTGTGGGCAGAGAAACCCCTTGGATTTGGACCTCATTTGGATTTGATTTAGGTACCGGGTTGCTCTGATCTGTCATGGGGCTGTAACTGGGCAGTTCAAGGTGCTGGGGGAATTTAAAATAGATGCATTGGTTAAAGACACCGTATGGTTTAGGCAGCTGACCACAAAGTTGGCACAATCTCTGTTTTGCACAAGGGAGATCCCATTCTGTCACAACTCTTCCTGGGATGGGTTCTGGTCCTCCGTCCTCTCCCCGTGCTTGTTTTGTCGGTCAATTCAATGCTATGTTTTCATCATAGTCAATCGTTAATACTTATTATGATGATGTATTAATATTAATACATACCTACATGTAAATACAAATATGTAAACTAACTTCAGCTAGGTTGGAAAGATAAACAATTACCTTTAATAGAATTTCCCCCCATTGGATCTGCCTGGAAGCAGACAGCAGAGTTGCTTGTTCAGCCCAATTTAGTTTTCATTTAACCAGACCAGAGAGTCTATATTACAAATGACATGTGGCCACCACGGTAGCAGAGTCGCTGTTTACCTAATCAAACATGATTAATGCATTGGTTTTACATTAGTATCTGCTTTTCTCCATTGTGAGAGTAGTCAAGGGATTCCCTTTGTCTGCTAGTAGGGAAGAACATGTTTTTTATCCTATCTGCTTATTGTGCAGTCATGTCAGCAGTAAAAAATGTCTTTTAAACATGCCTTCTTTTATCAGCGGAGAGATCAATACAGCAACTTTCTGAAAGCATAATTCAGTTACATGTGTTGTGGGAGACTAACACGAACTCTCTTGGTGTGGGTGCTTTTCAGACCGTCAGGGAAAGACAGCATGGACTTCATTTCTGAACAGTGTAAGATTAAAGGGATTCAACTGTGCTTTGAAAATGTCTTATAAAGGACGATGGTTCAGGCTTACAGTGGGATCTGTGCTACGGAGTGAAAGTGAAGCATTGCTACAGATAAGGTTTGCCTTTGCTTCCAGTAGTGGAGTCAACAGAAAATCTCTGCTGCTGAATTGGACATAAACCTAACGATGGCAGTGGTGGATGGTGAGGGACAGTGATGAGATGGATGTGTTGACTTCAAGTCAAAGCCACCACTGAAATGGGAGGTTTTTCCCAAAGAAATAACAGCAAGGGCTAATGCCTGCCCTGAAGCTGTAATTTTTTAAGGGGCTTTGAGAGGTGTTGGACAGACATGTCCTCAGTGAAACTTTGCACTCAGTAAGTGAAGCATAGCGAAGCCAGGCACTGAAGTGCACCGTGATCTTTTCTGCTACTCTTACTCGGGTAAGACATGCTGTTAAAAGAAGTACAGCAGCACTATTTGATGGCTTTTCCTGGCAGGAAAATGAGGAACTGACCTGAGTTAGTAAGCATGCTACCACAGCAAGGTTACAATTTGGCTCAAACATCACTAAAAAGGGCTTGAAAAATATACCTAAGTTATGGTGTAAGAGGATTTTGAACCACCACCTGTCATAGTTCTCAGAGGATTATTTTCTGGATTTTCTTTTCCCATTCATAAACACCAAGGAGGTTTTCCTACTCCCTTGCAAATGCATGAGTCCTTTTTGAATCCAAAAAAGGCTGGGCCAGCACTTTCCCTAGACTCAGTCATTCATGGTCCCTCTATCACCAGTCAGGATAAATTTAATTGCTTGTGACTGCTTTTTAATAGCATGCTCACATAATCTCATCTTGACTGACAAGAGACATTTATAAAAGTTACTGAAATCCAGAATATTCATCACGTAATTGGCCATAACACATTTCTTCCTTCTTGGTGATGACTTTGTTGCCCTTAACACATTGTCAGCTTGGTTGTACATCACTACCTCTCTGCAGAAACGTTTTCAATTCCAGACTCATTCCTGTACTTGTCATAGTCATTAACATGTAAATACATCTCATAAAGTACAGAAATGAAGTCCTAATTATAGCTTTTCCAGCCATTAACACATGTATTAGTTAAGTCTGATTATGAACTTCACCTGTCCACATTCATTGGCAATACATTCCTGTGGGTCTCTGTATTTCTTTGCCTGGTCTGAGCTGGACTGACTTGGGAGTCCATAAAGCTAAAATCTGACTAATTAAATAGCAGCACTAGTCCTTGCATTGGGCTTAAATGTTAAAGAGAGCATTTCTTTTTCCAATTTTCAAATGTTTTTAACCTGGTTGTTGAAAATATCATCCTAGAAATATGAGTCCCTGACTTTGAGAGATGCCTTGGAATTTAACAGCCCATTATTTTTCTATGGGCAATTTATTGCAGTCAGAAGTGATACAGTTCATGGAAAGCGGGTGGATGAATGGCTGAATCATTCCATCACCTGTCATGACTCATTCCCATCATTTCCGTCTCTTCATGAAGGGTGCATAAACATGTCTGCAGACTTAATCATGGCTGAGAGCATCTCATTAAAATATTACCTTGGTTAGGGTCAGGAAAATGGTTATGTAGCCCCATGGCTAGCTTGGAGAAGAGAGAGAAAGGGATCAAGATTTTGACTGCTTTCATTCAGAGGATGTCCAAACTAAAAACATGCTGGATCTGGCAGAGCAAGGACTTCAGTCTGGGCTCTTTTTCTTGATCTTTTCACCTCTGCAGGCAGATCTAATTCCTTCAGGTACTTTGTAGACTACTGTTTGGTCTGGCCCCTGCCTGGTAAGTTAGCACACGCTTCATGTGATTCTGTCCTCCTCCCCCAGCAGACTCACATGGGATGAACTGTGCAAGCCCTTTTGTGGCTTGGCTTAATCTCCCTTCAAAGTGTGCTCAGAGGGCTTACCCAGCCAGTTCCTTCTGGCAAGTCCTTGCTCGACCCATGCTCCAAACTGACCTGCTGTGAGCTGACCTGACCAACTGCCACGTGGCCACAGTTACCTGGAGCAGAATTTATTAGCTTGCAGAGGGCATTGCATAATCCAGTTACATGACTTCTCTTTTGGAGCTGGCTTGTGTCTGGTTGGGTTGGAAGATGGGCAAATGTCTCTGGAAAAAAGGCTGTCACCTTAATGTGTCTTTCACAGAGAGTTATGGGTTTTGGGTTTTTTTGTTGGTTGGTTTTGGTGGTAGTAAGGTCCTACTGAAAAGTTACTAAAGTTCGTGAAAGGAAGTGTGTGTGTAGGGGCTGTTTTTCTGATGCGGTTAAAAGCAGAAAGATGGCTGAATTACTGGTTAGGAGCTTTCATTACTGACTACTGCTGAGCAAGTCCCAGACTGGTGGAAATGAAAGGAAGATAGTTTGGACTAGGTACTCCAACCCCATCTCTAAGGGATGCAGGAAGAGAGAGAGAAAGAAAATGCCTGGACAGTAGGATTAAAAGCTGTTTAACACATGATTAAATCTGTGTAGGTAAGACTATTGTTATAGCAATAAAATCTTATTATTTTCTTGCTGTAATGCCTAAGAAATGTAATCACAGATTAAGATTGTACTAGGGTAGGCATACCTCAAACAGACCAGCAAAAATATAGTGTATGCACAAAGGAGTTTATAATCTGGATGTCACATTCCCTCAATAGCAATGTATCTCCAGCCTGAGCCCAGCAGTGATAAGCGTACACACTTCTTGGCTCTGTGGTGGAAGAAACACAGTGCCAGTGGGGAAATGAAGGGGTTCTGTGGCTCAAAGTGGGGTTGGGACACACCCCGATAGACAGAGGCTCTGGGACTTTATCCCTAGAGCACAATGATGCATAAGCAGGCTGGAATTTGTCATCCCTCAACCTCTGGTGGAACTCACAAACCACGGGTGATCTCTGTCCAATGTCTTCTCCAGGTCTGTGCCTCGCAGACATCACCTCAGCAATTGTTGTTGGCTCTTCTTGAGATGATTCTTCATCCCTGGCTGCACGGTGTCGTGATGTAATCCTGCGAGTGCTGTCCCTTTATTGCACTACGAGCATAATGCCCCATTATTCTAAGGACAAGGGTAGGGGGAAAGAGCTGTTTTACTGATTAAGTAAATAAAAGCACGACTCTCCAGTCCTCCCTCCTCCAGCCCATAGGAATGTGCCCAGGCTCTGCGCATCGTCACCATCCACTCAGCTCTTTGTCCCCGAGTGCCGTGAAGGCAGGCAGCGTGTGGATCTGGAAGGCTGCCCTCGCTGTGCTCGCTCCGCTCCAAGCGCTTCCCTTTCGCACAGCAACCCCGTACTCTGTCCTGCCTTTCCATTTGCTCATGCCCCTTTCCTGCCAAAGTAACCAGCGTGGGGACGGTGTGCAAGGGGGGAGCGAACAGGAGAGAAGCGGCGTTGCCAACCTCTTATTAATTTCTAGATGCTGAATGATGGGAGAGATGCACGGGAGAGTCTAATAATAATGAGCTGTGGTCCCAGAGATGGTGAGCAAGGCAAGCTGCTTTAACTAACAGCTTAATTATAATAAATTTGAGTCTAAGAGCACCAGGCAAGTAAATCGATCAAACATTGCAGGCGGGCTCATTAAAACTAGTAAAGTACAGACCAAAAAGGTCATCTTATTAAAAGGAATTAGCATTTGCAGTTAAATTCTTTGCTGCCCATAGGTGCTAGGAAAGAATTTGGATTCTGAGCTGGTCTGTTGTTGCAGTGGTAAAGGGTTGACCTTGCACAGCAAAAAATGCCTTCGGTCCCTGTGGCCGGGCTTTTGGCTGGCGGGTGCCAATGGGCAAGGCTGTACGAATGCTGGTGGACCTTTGCCAGCCTGGTCCAGCTGTGGGTTGCCAACTGTCCCATGGAGACACTGAAACATGACCAGGGGTGAGTTCTCTCTTGCAAAATAAGAGTAAGGTCTCTCTCCAAGATTTTCTCCAGTCCTGTGTCTTACAGACCGAGACATCACCTCAGTAATTGTTGTTGGCTCTTCTTGCAATGACTCTTAGCTGGCTGTGTGGGTTGTCTCTTCTGTCAGGTCTTAATACGCTGTAGCCCTCAAGCAGCATTTTCTATCTTTGCCTTTCTTTCCTGGCTGCAGGATGCAGTACTTTGGGTTTTCTAGTGTTTTCAGAGGCAAATTTTCACAGACCTATTATAATCTTGTTTCTCTAGGAGAGTATATTTACCTTGGAAGAAACATTAAACTGAGAACAGCTATCCAAACAGCTGGCATCCTTCTTCCTGTTTTTCTTTTCTATCAGATACAGTGTTGGTGGCGGGAGAGACTTTTTTTTTTTTTTTCCCTTTTCAAACTTTCCTCTACCCACACTTACATTCCAGCGGTGACCCTCTGTGCAACACCACTTGCTGCCGTCGTGGAAATGTGACACGAAAATTGCTGCGGCGTGTAGAGCATCCCTGTAGCTGCAGTGGTGGGGCTTGTGCGGGATGCTGATGGAGTGCTCTTGGCTGCTCCTGCATCACGTTTCTGATGGTAGCTGATTTTATGGAGGAAAACCCAAGCGTGTCATTGGTTGAGCAAAATGCCTAGAGTCAAGGTGCTATTTTCACCTAAGAGGAAACTGATATTAGGGAGGTGGGAGGAGTAGGTTACATAGACCACTCCCTGTGAAGCACACTGACAGCTCTGCCCCTCTAAATCTGTTCTTGGCAAGCCTGCTGTCTCCCAGAGGAGTCATAGAGGTGGCCACCACCTTGACCTGCTGGAGCTCCAGCAGTTTGGTCAGCTAGTGAGGCAAGGGCGCATGTTAGACGTGTTGTCCTGCAGTCTGGGTCCAGGTACAGCTCGTGACGTGCTGCCTTTGGGTCCTGCTGTGCTCAGGCAGCACTTAATTGCACAGCAGTTTGCAAGAAAGTGGATTGCATGTGATGGAAGTTCCCCTTCACTATTTTTGAAGGCTTTTCTCTTTTAAGCCCTGTGAAGCCTCAGGGGCATGTAGGAAATTAATTAGACAGTCTTTCAGCAGATCAGGAGTTCATTCATAACAAGTAGTTATATGTTGGAAAATACGGTGGGGAGAGGTAAGTGTGAGAAAGAGGCTGAGCATCTCTTTTACACGACGAGGCTTCCCTTTTGCATAGGAAGCACTGAGAGTCTTTCCTGCCTGCTTTGACCCATCAGCAGAGCACATCAGAGTGTGACATGCTGCTTGGGGGCTGAGGATAGAAGGAACAAGGAAACATTTTCTACTGTGTTTCCAGCCAGCCAACACTGTGGTACTTGAGGATGTTTGTCCTATCTCTCCATTAGAGCAAAAGTCTGCTGAGCAGAAGGCATGGGTCTTGAGCCTGTCCTTGGCAGGGGAGTGCTGGCTAATGGCCACAGGTGGGTGACTACTGGGCTGCGCTCCCTCCTCAGCTGCAAGAACTTGCTGGGGAAATTTAGATATTGTCGCTTAACTTTTCTGTATCAATTTTTACAGTTTGGAACGTAACATTTACTATATGTGTAAGGGCTTTCATATAAGCAGGTATTGACTGCATACCTGTGCTTCTGCTTGGTTCACACACTCAGACTCCCCCTCTTCACACTGTACTGGGGTGCTGGAATCTGCATCCCCACTAACATACTGCAGCGAGTGCAGCCTCTGGAGTCACTTTCTTATGCCTGTGCCTGCTGGTGTCTTCAGTTTCCCTCAAGCCTCTGAATGTCACAAGATTTGCGTGGATTTCTTGTCGTGATGAATGAATTTCCTTGAATGAGGAAGAGCCCCTTGTCCTCCATATCTCTAACAATCTTTCCTACTTCCATAGGGGCAGGGACAAATTCAGGATAGATCTAGTACCACCATCCCTGTATGAGTTCTGTCAGCCAGTGTGATCAATGCAGGACTCAAAGTAGTACCGTTTTACTGGAATACTGTAGAAAATAGCCATTCTTTGTTCCCTCATGTTTTCTACTCGCTGTCCCTCTGCTTCACATCCCTCTTAGCCTTTGCCCAAATTTCACCTCAAACCACAGACAATTACTCTTCTATTTTTTTTCTGGGAGGTGAAGGGTTAAAACAATAAATATATTGGTTCCTGTTTTTCCTCCCTGCAGTTCTGGGCTCCAGCTGGGTGCAGATATGGAATAGTAACAAGTCCATGGGAAAGGATCATCTTCTCACAGCCCTTAGAGCCGCACTCCAAGCTCAGTGTGAACTTCCCAGAGTACAGTGGTAGAGCTGAAGTCCTCACGAATGCTGCCTGGAACCTTTGTTATGGAGTAAAGCAACAGGGTGGAGATGATGCATGTGTGAATGCAAGCTGGATTCAAGGTGTGTATGAAGAACAGTGTACTCAGTCCTCAGCTGAATTTAAAATACATACATATATATATGCTTATATATGCTTATATAATCTGTGGCCATTGGCAGTTGGCTATTTCCATACTGTGTGAAGCATTGTCTGCTGCAGCTGCAAACTCTCCATGTGCAGCAAGGAAGCAGCCGCCTCTCAGCAGATTTGTTACCTCCTCCCCTGGCAGAAGGGCTGCCCACCTGGGGTTACAGGTAAGCCACACTCCTTGGTTTGGATGGGTGTCAGCCTGGAGAACAGCCAGAGCTGAGGCTGGGGAGGGACAGACTCACCCCTGCATGAGGACTGGCAGGGTGCAAGCAGCCTGGGTGGTCTCAGCTGAGTGCAATCCCATTTCCATTTCCCTTTGGCTCCATGTGTGCTCATGGAGACTTACTGTTGCTCAGTTGTCAGCAATGTTTAGCTAAAAAAACCTGATAGTTTTCTTGAAGCCCAGTTCATGGGTGTGTGACTAACAGCCCTGTTCCTAACCTAATATTAGCAGGCAATGCCAGTTAACAGGGAGGTCTTCCCATGTTGTGCTTTGTTTATCTTCTGGGAATGCAGTTAAAAGGAAGAGCCAGGTGATGGTAAGGTATAGCAGGGAGCTCTTACCCATTTGGCAGAGGTTTGTTTGCACTGCAAGGTGCCAGAATGATCTTATGTGGTAGTGCTATAACACTTTTTTGCTGTAAGATGCTAAAGCTCAGAGTCAAAAGGGCTGAAACTGGAGTGGTCAGAGATAAGAGTGCATTGCTAGATGCCTGTTGTGTCAGCTTAAAGGGTGTGAAAGTGCCAGGAAGCCAACCAATCTCAACAAACTGCCCCAGATTGTGCCTGATGCTACCAAGCACAGCACCCCTTGCAGTCCCTTGCATTAAAACTAAGAAATTTCCTCAGTTTCATACATTCTTTGTGGAAAAAACCCCATGCAGTTATGACACCGTCTGTACTTCCCCTACCCCTAGCCAAGCAGTAGAGAGTAGTGGGAAATGGTTAGTGAAGGTGTCAGATTTTCTCTAAGGGCAGCCACAAGGCTCTTGTGCCAAACACTATTTGACATTTAATTTAAGACCCATGTAAAGTAACAGCCAGAGCAGGCAGCAGGCAGAGCGTTCCAGTTGACAGACTGGCTCTATTTGCTTTAATTTCCTCAGCACGATGGCCAAGTTTATCTGCGAGTGAGAATACTCAGAGTATTTTTATTTTTTTTTTTTTTTAGCAAGCCCATCATGAAAAGAGAGCACTGTGTTATGTCCAGACACTGTTTTGGGCTTCAGGTGGCCTTCATTAGGGCACATAATGCAAGCGAGCTGTGTGTCAGTGCCCCAGGAGCCAGAGTTGTGCTTCTTTGATTAAATAATGCCAAAGTCAAACACCGGATTCCTGCTCTGAACTGAACTATTCAGCAGGTGTAAAGATGGAAAGAGAAGGATCTGTGTGCAGTGATTAGCAGCCTCGCAGCCGAGAGATGTGTGGGAAGCAGGGAGGGTTTACTCCTTCCTTAAATGCTGGTGTCATGGCCACTCAGTGCAGAGGGGTGTACCTGCAGATGTTGTCACGTTGTACATGTGCCAAGGAACCATCTGCAACACCTCTTCTGCTCTATGCGGCTTGTGCTGGAAGGCCATGAATAGGAAAGGAAAGGTCAAGGATGGTGATGGGAAGATTGTGTTATTTGCATTCTAATTGCTTTAGTTTTCCTGCTGTCACTGGGAACTGGATTAAGTGTTGCTGCTAATGAGCTGAAATGGGAATGTAACCTATTATATTCCAATATATAATGGTTCATATATATATATATATGAACATAATTTCCTACATATAGTGGTGGGAGTTTCTGTCTGAGCTCTATGTGAAGAAGAAAGCAGTAGTGGAAGCTGGGCTGACTTATTATCTATAGTGTAGATAATACTGGCAAAGGGAGGTGGTTGTAGAAATGAGTCAAGAAATGTATATTGCTTGAATTTATTTTGGTTTTGTTTGAAGAAAATAAAGGTATTTGATCAGCAGAGCAAAGAACGGTACTTCCAAGGGTGCAAGTTCGGTGATGAAGGTATGGAAGGGTTATCTTAGCTGCACAGGTAAGGAATATCATGTGAGGAAAGGTCTATGAGTGGTTTAAAGGCAGCTGGAGAACATGGAAATGGTGGGAGGAGAAGGGCTCCCCAGGCAGTGGGACAGAGACAGCAACCTGGAGGCAGTATTGGCTGGGTGGAGGACTTGGCTGCTTTTCCGAAGTCATTAGGAAGTCTAGACTCTCCCATAAAAGGGACCCATTTGCTGAAGAAATCCTTGGGCTACCAATGTCCTGAGGGCTTCACAGACAACTTAAAGGCATCCAGAACAGTCTTGCTGCACTGAGGTGCTTTCCCCAAGTTTTTCTGTGTATATGGACCTTGGAAGCTGACTTTGGGACAGGCTGGCAGGAATGAAGACAGTGCTGGGGCTGGGGCACTGCTGCTCTGGGCTGGCTGGGTTTTGCTCCTGATCAGATTCTTCGGCCAGCAGACAGGACAGAGGAGCCAAAACCAACTGCATTCCTCTTAGAAAGCCAGAAAGCAAATAGCTGCTTCTGTGTGTTGATGGAGGGATTTCGGGAACTGTATTCATGCAGCTGTTCCTGAAACTCAGAAAGGACACTTCCACCTCTGTGACAAAGCTCTCCTTGGTGCCTGGTGTCTTGGGGGCCATCCTATGGCTTTAAACACTTCAAAGCCAGCTTCCTTCCTTTTGTAGAGAGCATGTCTCTGTCTCGCATAACCCACCTGGAGAGAGCTGCTCTATAGTGGTGTTCAGTGTAAATCACAATCATAGAGTATGCTTTTGTTCCTGGTAATGGGGCTTGCCAACTTATACTGCAGCTTACCTTGGGAGGAGAAACCAGAGCGAGTTGCTAAAGGCAGGGAAACAACGAGTGCGGCTTTCTAATTGACTCAGGAAAAAAAAAAAATTAAAAAGTTGAGAACTGCTTTTCTTGAATGAGGGTTTGAACTTCTGGGAGACTAGCAATTGTTGGATCCCATTCTTTTTGCAAGCATGGTTATGTTACCCTTGTTTTAGGGTCCCCCTTGTGAAAATCAGTGTCAGAAAAGACTGGCCTGGTGGGCTGATTCCTCTGAATCCTTCCCCAGGATAAAATGTCTTCTGATGTGAATGAGCACTGGGGACAGATGATGGTGCCCATCCCAAAAGAAACAACGATGGGGTTGCAGTGGTGAATAAAGAGTGTGGTCAGGCTTCTGTCCAAGGGAGACAGTTTGCTGAATGTAAGAAACCTCCTGAGAACGGCACAAACTTAGATGATGTTGATTTGAGTCTTGAGGAGTTTGTAATCAACTGGGGCCAGCAGTATGGTTTGGATGACCATAACGAGTTGTAGATGGTACTATCTTGAGATGTGACTAGCCTAGGACCATTGTGAAGAGGTTTCTGTGTGCATTTACCATACGTTTTTTGTGGCATGACTTCTTTTTCATAATTGGGTCTTCCTGAACGGTGGTTGGATGGTTCAGCAAAGAGAAGAATATGGGTAGAAGTTGAACAACCCATCACAATGTGGGAAGGAATCCTGACTAGTACTAGGGGACCTTCCAAAACTGGTGTTTATCTTTGCTTTGCTTTTAAGAGTCCTATTTCTCTTTGTGTGTTGTTTGTGTAGAGAGTTAATCTAAGCTGAGTTTATCACAGCTCAGGAACCGGAGAAACTCCAAGTACATTGGCCTATATCCTGGAAATAGGAGTTTGCTTATCCAGTTATCTGGAGCTTATTTGCAAGGGAAAAAGGAAGGGCTTGAGTCCTGCACAAGGTAAAATCCTCTCAGAGCATATAATCTTGTCCTGTGAAGTAGGACGTAATCCCAGGTTTCATGAGATGATGGTTTCCATCCTGGGTCTGTTGAAAAGCTGCTGTGTCAGACTGGGGATCTTTACTGTTCAGATGGGAAAGTACCTCTCAGCAGGAGTGACAGATCAGTCTGAAAATACAGGTGATAAGCTTTATCCTCCTGGCCTGACCCTTTTCACCCACTGCCATGATTAGATTTGTGAGAAGAGTCACAGTAATAAATAAACTATACATTATTGAGGGTAAAAACTACCAGGAGGGGAGACAATGAGTGGTACTAAGAGATACAGACATGTTTAACAGTGGAACAATGGGGCAAACTTTGGCTGAACATCAGGAAAAACATACTGAGAGTAAACCAAATTTGGCTGTAGGATAGTTCCCAACAACAGTAGCAGCACTCCTGTTACCCTGTCTAATTTTAAACACTCCTCTAACCAGTCCCAGCCTACAGAAGGTTTCAGTCGCATGAATATTTTGGAAATGACACCTGTTCTTTGGCCCAAAATTTTCAATGGAAAATATTTTAAATCAATGGAGATAAATTCTTCCTATTTCAGCTATTCTCTGGTTTGAGGTTTTTTTTTTTTTTTGTTTATTTGGGTGGGGGGTTTTTTTTTTTTTTGGTACCAACGAGTTTTAAAAAGAAAAATCGCTTTGGAAAAATGAGGACAAGGGGAGTTTTCAGGTGGTTTAGCATATCTCTTCCTTTGAAGGAGTTTTGAATCAGCCACCTTCAGTTCAGATGTTTTGCACTAGGTAACAGTATCAAGGCAATTTGGAGGGAAAGATTAAAAGGTAAAGACACTTTTCCTTCCAGTCCTTATCACAAACCTGCATCTTCTGGGTTAATAAGTGGGTCTGCACAGACTGGCAGCATCAGAGGCTGTGTCCTCATTATACAAACCAGTCAGAAAGGGATGGGGAGTCAGGAACAACATTTGGCCAATGATGCAGATATGCCATGTCAGCCATGACTTTGGTCCAAATTGTTGCTTCTTCCTTCTGGTATGCTGCTCTTTCCTGCAATCAGGGTGAACCCAGGACGAAAGCACTTTTACTTATTCACTGGGATTAAGCCCTGAGCAGAAAAGGTGTGAGACGGAGGTAAAAGATGGCACAAATGACCCATCTCCTCGAGTGTGTGTGTGGGCAGCCTGGAGGCATCATGGGCTGTTGGTTGGGAGGGCATGGCGCTTGTCGCTGGGCTCTTGGGGATCAGGAGGGACTGGATAGTTCTGGATGGGTTTGATCCCTGGCTTAAGTCTCTTGTAGCATGGCTTGCAACATATATTTTGGGAAATGAGAATGTGCTCTCTGTTCCCCTCTAACGCACCTGTTAGCTCTGCAAACAAGCCTGCCAATTAAACACAGAAGTCAAATCCCACAAGGAGCTTGGTTGCATATGCTAGAAGATATATGTATGTAATAAACAGTATTATGAGGTATACACCCAAGCCTATTTATGAGTTACCATATGAGAGAGAAAACATGGTCAGAATACTGAATAGGCTCAAATAACATATGGATTTATATGCTAGATCCACCTCCAACCCTTTGTTTCATCTTGGACAAATCATTTAGCTTCCCTGGGCCTCAGATCCTGTACTGAGTACATCTGGTGTGATAAAAAAAAAAAAAAATCTCTACACTGATTCTGAGTGCTCTGAAACAGGAATTGCCTCTCTGCACATATGTGGCTTTCTTGGGACTTTCACCAACACTAAGTAATGCAGGTATTGCTGTTGTATTTCAGCAACAGCAGAACAGAGATTATGTATGTAGAGAACAGAGATTACATAGAAGTAAAAGCAGCGTTACTCCTTTGAATCCCCTTTTCTGTTTCATCATAGGTACCTCCTCTCAAGAGTAAGTGAACTGCATTTTACTCATCAGATGTGAACTAAACTTTGGTTTCCATGGAAGTCAGGTATCTCTGTACTCAGTAAAGTCCCTCTATTACTCATCAAGAGAAGGGCAGCCAACATTGCACTTCAGCTGTAGCTGACAGCCAATTTATCTGGGACGAATCCCTTAACAGTGGGCTTCAGCCTTTCCTGAAATCTTATCCTTTGCCTCTCCACGAGCGGGGCTGCTGGCTTCACGGAGCGGCTCATTTCAGACAGATGCTGACAACTGGAGCTGAGTGGTGGTGAGGGAACGTGATGGAAAGCTGCAGCAAATGTATTAATTGCACTGGTTGTGGAGGGCTATTTTTTTTTTTTTCTTTCTGTAAAAGCCTTGTGTGTGGAGGGAGCCTTGCTGAGTTTTTCTCTTGTATGATAATGAACTAACACAGCCCAGAGTCCTAGGCTTCTGCCTTGCATCTCAGGAAAGGGCATTATTAACCCAAAAGGATTTGATACCCTCCCACTGTGTCCCGTTTTCTCTGCTCTTGCCTGGTTCTCCTATTTGCTTCAGCCTCCCAGGTCCATTAAGATCTTCTTGGTCGTCCATGCACAAACCTGACAGGCTCATGGGGAGATTCTGAAATGATGCTGGTTCAATTAGCAGGATATAATTTGCCCTGTGGTGAAACCCTGGGCTCCCCTGCCAGGCTAAGCACTTGCTGCCAGGGCACTTAGCACAAGGAGGAGCATTCCCATCACATCTTTCTCGCTGGCAGATCATAGAAACAATGAACCCAAGTAGCTGCAATAAGAAAGTAACTGTATTTTTATCCCAATTTTATTTTTCCTCATGAAATGAGTTTTAGAGACAATGAGAAAGCCCACTTCGGTTATTCAATTTGAACAAACTAGCTGGGAGCTGTAGCTTTTATCTTAATCTGGGAATCCTGCTGGCTATTTTATTTCTTTCCTTCCCCATAAAGCCCTCTTGCAATTTGAGTTCTTCTGCCCTGTAGGTCACAGACCAGTTTGGTATACAATTTTCAGTCTCTGTGTTGATCAAATGCTTTTCTGCATGATTTGCTGTTTGTTGTGGTTGATAACCTCCTGAGTGCTCAGTGTTGCTTCCCACCCTCATCCCTGAGATGTGTTGAAATATCTGAAGAGTTGCCAGTATTAAAGTGTATTATATTCGCAGTAACTATTTTTCCCGTTCTGCTGCACGGACAAACAATTTTCACATGCTCACCAAAAGCAAAGGGATGAGTCAAACCTCTAGCAAAAGTGATGTTCAGAACAGGGGAGGGAAGGAAACACGAGCTGTATTTTGTTTTTTTCTCAGTGCTCTGTCACTTTGGACAATCGCTGTTCCCATGAGATCTTTTGGAAGTTAGAAAGATTGCAAAGGGCTGAATTTGTGTGTTTTGATGATGGAACTTCTCACACGGGAGGAGGTCTTCTCTTGGAGACAATATGTGGAAAAGGCCGGTGGCATCTGCCCCAGCAGGGCCGCAGTGAGAATAGTGCCAGAGTTTGGTCTGGTTACACGGGCTCTCTCACGCGGTGGGAAAAACCTGCCCTTAGCTCTAGCCTTAAGGAATGCTCTTTTTTTTTTTCTTTTTTTTTTTTTCCTGATTGCTTCTCCTTCCCAGGAGATTTCCCTGGGTTTATAAATGACTGCAGTTCCCTTCAGCGTGACAGCTGCAGCTTCACCTCTTCTCGTGTGAACCTGGAGTCAGGTCAGGCTAAAATGCTGAATCTTTTCTTTCTCCTTCCCGTGGTTCTCTGGCCCCCTCCTTCCTTCCCCATATCGACCGGCTGTATTGCCATAACTTGAGGATTAGCTTTTCCCTGCAGGACTGAGCTGAAATGCAAGTGCTTTACTGAGCAAAACAAATCTCTTCAATATTAGCAAGGCAGAGCAAAATGCTTGGGCACATGTGTTTTTTGTTAGCTGACTTCTCCCCCAGCCTCATGTTTGCTCCCAGTGTCAGATTCCCTCTTAAATATGTTGAGGAGGTCACAGAAAGCAGGTGAATAGTCATACAATAAAAATCACATCACACCTCTTAAAAAATAAAAAAAAAAAAATCCCCTTCCTCCCCCCCAGTGCACAGTAGAGGCAAAGACTTGATTATGCACTCAGTGGGAATGATCTAAAAATGAGTTTGCCCAGCAGGTTTGAGGATGGTGATGTAGTCAACGGATCAGGCTTTTGCAAATGAGCGCGGAGAGTTACAGGGTGCCCTAAGTTAAACAGATAAATATAGGTCAGACTCGCAGCTGGGGTAAATCGTCTTCCCTGGAGTGATGCCACACTGCACCAGGGTCTGGCTTCCAAATACATGTGCTTGTGCCAGCTGGGTATATTCGGGAAGTGGGTATTGAGTAAGATGCTGAGAAGATGGGAAAGGTGCAGAACACACCTCTGAGTGTTTAGGTGCAGGTGTGTGCAATAAAGCTTGGATGGGTTTTTTGAAACCATGACTCAGTTCCTTTAGGAAGATCAGATACTGGGTTTCTGTTACGTTAGCTGGGAGAGTAGAGCCAAGCGCCCCAGACAACTGGTGGAAACTCTCATGAATCTCTCTGATTGATTTGACCTTACAGAAGCAATTCTAATAAAACATTGAGGTGTCAACCTTGTGCATGAATTTTACGAGTCACCCAGCCAAGGCAATACCTGCGCTTTGGCAGATATGTGAACTAACCCAAAGCTGGCTTGAGCACTAGTAACTTCGTGAGAATTTGGTCTTTTTTCTTTTTTTTTTTTTTTTTTTAAATTCAATCTGTCCAGCAAAATTTTATGTGTAGGAAAACATCCCCAGGTAGTGTTGTTCTGAACTGTTTGTGAATTTAATCTCTCAGTGGAGCCAGTAGTGTTGCCTGAAGAATATTCATTCATTTTACAATGTAGACACTTGCCACAGCCCATAGTAACTGGTGGTGTGTTGCCTCAGGAGGCTCTGATAGAGCTGGGCACCTGCTCAGAGGCTGGTCCTGCAAGCCTGGACTGGGTGCAGCCATGACAACCTCACCTCCCAAATCCATCTGCCCTTGCTGTAAGCATGCTCTTTAGATGATGCTGTTAGGCATTTAAGAAAAAAAAAAATTGCCTGAGAGCTCAAATCGATTGTATGGAGACCCAGCAGCAGGAGAACAGCATGCCATGGGACGGGAAGGTGCTTAAGAAGTGGAATTAAAAGGGAGAGTTGAATGACACAGCAGGATTTCAAACAGAAATGTTTCTTCGGGGCTACCAGCAGTAATGTTTGTGCTACAAGTACACAGTCTGCAGTGATAACTTGGCTGATTCTTTCAAGCCCTTCCTCAGCAGCATGTCCTGGCCCAGGACCCTCCAGGGCTGGTGCATTTTGTTCTTGTCCACATCTACATGGGCTTAATGCACGGATCATGACTCCCAGGCACAGCAAGGGATGGATTTCAGGCAGACTGTTGGCTTGCTGTCCAAATGCCTTCTCCTTGCTAATTGGTGACACACAACTTATCCCATTCAACAACTGCCCAACAGCAGCAGAAACTCTAAGGAATCTGTCTCCCTATAACCATAAACATGATCAGGCTTTGCTGAACATGAACATACAGTAGAAGAGTATAAGCCACTTCCTTAGGTTGAATAAAATCTTCCTTTTCCACCTGGGAGTTCTATTCAGGTTGGTTTCTGTGTATACACTGATTTTAATGGCCAAGAGGCGATGGAATGAAAAAATAGGGAGAAATATTGGGGAAACTTGGTTGTATTCAACCCTGTGCTTGGGGCATTAACGTTTCTCTCTGGATACAAGAGAAACTGTGAACAGCACTAATGTGAAAAGGTTTCTAAAGAAAGATCATGATAAATCAGGGCCAAGACCTACCCCTTGTTGTACTGAATGGTATGTTTGACTCGTATTCGAGGTACCTTTTGGAAGGGAAGCTGTCATGGCATGTGCAGGTGTGTAAGCTATGAACTTTTGTATAAACCAGTGAGTTTATTTGAGTTGAGATTTGATCTCAGAAGTTAGCCTTTGGGCTGTGAAAACAATTGTTCTTGTTTTTTTAAGATAGCTTTTCCTGGTAATAAGTATTCTGGTTTTTATCATCTTGATTGGGTGTTTTTTTTTTGTTTTTCTTTCAGTCCTCCACTCTGCTCCTGGGTCTTCATTCCCCTGTTATTTCCAGTTTTGCTGATGTAAAATAGAGGATGAAAAGAGCAATTGAAACAATTGCAGCAGAGTAGATTTTTGACCTCTAACATCTGCTTGTTCTTGCTGCCACACTGTGAGCCTTAAATATCATGTTTATAAAGTGACCTGATATGTGATGCTCAGATGAATGCAAGTGTAGTTCAGAAGTGCACAGCCATACAATTTATGTAGTAAATATGACTATCACGTTCAGTAAATTCCAAGTCAGTCACCACATTCTCAGGATGACGGTATTTTAAGGTGTAGCTGTGCAATTCTACTAATTAAAAAGTTGGGAGAAAGAAAGGTCACAATAATTCAGCCTGTATCTCTTAAAAATCCTTCCGGCTATGAAAAAGAAACAATCAAAACTCTTGGTGCAAAAAGTTTGACCTTTTTTTTTTTTTCTTCTTGCATTTGGTCATAAAATCCCCATAATTACTTCTAAGGGCTCTTGGTGATCATGACGATAGTGTTTCAAAGCAATTAATTTGGAGCTTTGTTCTCATAAAAAGCAAATGGCAGTGACTGTAACGCTTGCTAAACAGGGAGTGAAGCAGCCCTGGACTGCTGGATGCTTTCAGGGTGTTTAGCTGAGACTGGGGAAAAAAAAGAAGTCTTTGATGTGGTGGCTAAGAAGGTAGATGTTCTTGTGTCACGTGTAAGCAAAGAGGTATTGGAAATATTTTTTGGCCTCTGGAATATATAGACAGGTTGTTTTCCTCTTCTTGAAAGAAAGCTGGGCTAAAAATGTAAAGGGAAGTGACAGGAATGAGCCTTAGAAGTTCATCTCTGTGAGAAATGTGAAATTATCAATAACATAATTTTTTGGAAACAATTCAATAATCTATAGATATCTGTTTGAAAGTATAGCAGATGACTGTAATCACAGAAAGGGAAAAAAAAAAACCCAAACATTTACATATAGCATCTGAAAACAGTTTTTAAAAAATTATTACTATTTTTGCAATTTTTTACTAGTGGTAGAAGTTTGCTATTAGACCGACTTTTCCAGGAGTGCAGTTGCAATGTCTTTGAGTAGAAACCTTGGTTACAAACACATTTGGTATATTTCCCAAGAATCTAATCTATTTCAACCAGGAACAGAGTGCAGAGATCTGTATAATATTTTGTGGCATTGACGTGAGGTCGCAGTGAAACATCCATTGCAACCCCCTCGTGTTTTCAGCTCTGAGAGGTGAAACAGAGCTCAGTTACATGATGGAACAAGAAATAAAAAAAATAATAGAATATAGAGATAACTTCTTAAAACAAAGTAGTATGGTTCCCATACACCAGGAGTGAAAATGTACTAGTTTCCTGCTCCTTCCAAGCAGCCTCAGGAGGAGAATCAGGGAAGACTGGTGTTCTTCCACTAATTCTGCTCTTTGCACCTTATGACCTGCAAGACCTGCTCCAACTCAACGCTTGGGACATTCACCACTGGTGGGGACAGTCCACACACTGAAACATCACATCGTGCTGGAGCGGAAGACTGGTTGTTGAGGTGGTGATTGCTTTGATCTGCTTGGGACCAGCCACACAGGATGACTGCATGTTGTTTACTGCTTTAGACAGGAGCTTGGCAGCAGCCATCGAGCAGAGAATGTACTGAGGAGGGTAAGGCTGGGAATGATGAAAGCGAGACCTTCCCACTCAGCTAGGGATGAGGTTGCTGTGAGATACAGTCCAGTTTCCCTCCAGCACAACTGCCAGGTTTTGATACTCTACTACCTTTCTTTATGATGAGCTCTTGGGTTTGGACATTTCTGTCTCAGTATCACGTGCCTTTTGCTTATGTTTTTGCCTTGGCTCAAGCTTGGGAGCTTGGTGAATGAGGTTAGGCTTGGGGAAGGACCTGCTATGATGATAAATAAGGTGCAACCAAAGCCACGGGCCCCAGATAATGGATGTACCATTTTGCAGGATGCACCAGTTTGAGGAGTTTAATTTCTAACTAGTTAAAGATCTGTCTTGTGAAAAATGACTTCCAATTTCCAACCTATAATCTAAGTAAAATAGTGGAAAGACAGATGAGTTAGTGCTCCTGGTAATCTGTTATGTAGCTGGGTGAGAAATAAAACCATGTCTCTCCCTTGACTGACTTTTCTTACACAAAATTACTGTGTAATTGTCTTAAACCCTGAATAAAGAGCGTAGTCTGGAGGAGAGATGTTCTTATATTTCAGCTGGCTCACAGCTGTTCGTTTAGGGAGAACAAGGTTGTGTGTGTGAAGGGAATTCACTGGGAACGCGTTTCTCAGAGCCGTGACCATTTTCCTGTTTGTCAGATGCACTGATTATCTGGAATACATTTTCCTGCTAAGCATTGTGTGGGATTCTGCAATACAGCTGCCTTTGAGCCCAGAAGGAGTCCTTAGCTGGCTGGGACTTGGGTGGACAGTGTGAGATTGTGTGCTTCATGGACAGCGAGAGGGGCTGGATGGAGCCAGATCCGCACCTCAGATATGGCAGTGTTGGGGGCAGACGTACGCAGGAATCAACGCTGTAAAATAACTTGATCTCTTATGGTGTTTGCTCTAGGGTTTGGCTCAAATTTAGAGTTTCTGAAATGCTAAGTGTTTTCCAGTTCAGTGGACAAACAAAAAATGATTCAGTTTCAACTGACCCAACAAGTCAATTTGGAGGCTATTTTTAAAATTCGAATTATTAAAATTTTTACTGTGGGTTTTTTTTTTTTTTAGTTATTGAAACACTGCAGAGGAATTTTGTGGGAGTAAGAGCATTTTTGCTGAGTGGATATATTTTTGTTCTTTCCTTAATTCACTGCCTTAAGTGTTAATTCTGAATGTTCTCCATATAGATTCAGAACATAATTTACCACTGCATTATATCGTCTCGATTTCAGAGCTGGTTATGGCAATGGGTTTCCCATTAATGAGGGAGGTTGATATCTCTTCTGATGGTACTGGAACTTGGTGGAGCTCAGACTGGGAGTGAGAAAAGACATCAGGAAGCATCAAGAAGCTAGTGTTCCAGCATGTGGCTTGAATGTTATCTTCTGGGGCAGTATCTCTGTAAATTGTTTTCCTAAAAAAGGACCAATTCTATTTTTGAAAGTATATTTTTTTTTTTTTCCTAGTATGTGGCATGAGAAATTCAGAGGCTGCCAAGACTCTACATTTTATGCAGGGGCTAGCAGTGCTATATCTTTCAACCCAAGCTTTCCAAACAATCAGTAGTTTATTGTGTTGAGGCAGAATTTTTGTCTTCTGAGATCAGAAACTGTGTTTTAATTGTAACCGTGATAGTAATCTTTTTAACAACTTAAAGTTGTAATATGGAGGAATGCAGAGCTCTCAGCACAGTGCAAACTTTTGTAATTAAATCTCCCATGTTGAGAAGTGAACGACCGAAGGCTGTATAGCTCTCTGCCCTTTACGTAATCCCGGTGGTGTGGAAAGTGCAGTCTCTTCCCAGAAATTAGCAAACAATTCACAACAATGAGAGCACAATGCAGTTTGTCAAACACGCTGAAGAAAGTCATGGAGGAAGTTCAAGTTTATATGGTGTGACAGGGAGGAGGTGAGTCAAGAACCAACACACCCTCGAAAAACCCGTGGGTGTGAAGGGGGTTTCTGTGCTTTCCTCTCCGTGGTGGAGCGAGTCGACGGCTGAGAAGCCGGTGTTGCACTGCAGTCGATATTGAGTGCATGTGGGAAACCTGCTCGGCTTCTTGCAGGGCTATCAGGGAGGGTGGGCTCTGTCTGCGGCGCACAGCAAGGTCCTGAAGTCCCAGCTGATATGACATCCCAGCTCTGGTAACCCAAACCCATGGTAGAGAACGAGAGCAGCAGGGAACAAGTTTGCTTTAGGAGGGACCAAGGATGGTTTACACAGTGTCATATTGACATTGTTGGTATTGTTTTGTGGAGGGTTGTTATATTTGTTTACATCTGCACTCTTGGTGTATGGATTTCTTCCTGCTCTAGGCCTTCATGTGTGGGACTGTCTTGTTAAGACTTGACTGTGGCTTAACTGTGTGAGACTAATGAGTTGTCCCCTGAGGATGACACAACAGGGCAGAAGTTCAACCTATGTTTTACCTCCTGTGTGGATTAAGCTCCTCCTCCAGTAAGACCTCACCGAATGAGTTTAGCCAAAGCGTAGATGTACACGTGGAGGTACTCCTGTGCTTGGGGCCTTTGCCTCCAGTCCACTACCAACCCCAGTGCAGGAAGGTGGGAACACCTTGGCAGCTTGTGTACAACCTGCCTGTTTTGCCAGACCTCTCCTCTTGACTATTGTCTCTGTGTTCCTCTGTGCACATGTAAGATGCAGAACAAATGACTGTTGAATGGGAAGGGAATTGAAAGGTAAAAATAGTGTGGTACCTGAGTATATTAAAGAAAAGCTAATAACAGATAATTTCCATGGGAATGTGAATGAATATTGTCTGGATCCCTTTGACTGGCCAAACTGAAATCATAATGGAAACAAGTTGGTTATTTCAGTCAACCTCTTGCCTTTCATCAGTCTTGAACTCTATTTAAAAACAAGACTATTTTAACATGTTTATAAAGCACCTTTCCCTAACATGATCCAGGAGGCTGTGAAAAAACCAACTTGGGATAATCTTGAAACCCATACAGGGCCAAGTCAGAGAAAAGGAGCCAACACCTTCGGGCAAAGAAAGCCAGAAAATCTAAGGAGAATAGCCAGAAAGAAGGGAGGGAAGAGGTGTTCATGGAAAAATCTACCTCTAAATTAACATGCTGTCCAGAAATGTATTTTTTTTTTCTTGAGGAATCTCCATGTAAAACCAATGCAATGCTTTAGATATTTGTTTTTCTCAGTGAAACAATACTGCAGGTGTTGAGATAACACTTAATGCCAAAAAGCTATTGTCTCTGGAGCTCCCTCAAATAATGAGCTTGATTATTCTATTAATAGAGTATGACATGAGGGAGTTTGGGTTAAATACAGTGCAGAGCAACAGCAGCATTCAGTGCAGCTCCCAGATTTGTTTTTATGTGACTGGTTAATCCATGAATCAAGGAGACCAAGTGTTTAAATTCCACATTCTTGGTAAGGAAACAAGTATCCACTTGTTATCTGCATGATGGAGTCACTTATGGAGTGGGAAACCTCTCCACAGAGGCTGCTAAAGTAGTCTGTACCCAAAGAAGTCTCTTTGCTACATCACTGCTGCTTGAGACTATCTGAAAATGCAGTAAGTTGTTGGTAGGATTGTCTTTTCCAAGGTAAATATTTTAATTGTGAAAGAAAATGAACCTGAAAGCTCCAGCATGCTGAGGCTGACCTTTCTTGCTTGGTCTGTTGTACTGTGGAACAACAAACATTTGGAAATATGCTCCGATGGATGGGATGGGCAGGGGAGACTATTTCTCTTTATTCCTTTCTGGCTTGGTGCCAATACACACAAGAAGGGATGGTCTGGATTTTCCTGTCATTCTCTCTGTCACTCCAAACTGAATGTTGCTCAGGTTCAGCTCAAAGGTTTTGGACCCTGAATGAATCTCTAGGTGAAATTTTATGACCTTCATGTTCATTGAGGGTCAGACCTGAGAATCACAAAAAGGATTTCACTCAAGATTTTTGTTGCTACTTCAGGTCTACATCTTCTCTTGGGTATTCATCACATACACGCATCCACTGGCAAGAGCTGGCATTGGGATATCCTCAGAATTCTGCATGAGAATCAGAATAAAATACTCTTAGAAAGTAGAGCAGCCAAAAGTAGACCTGAATGTCTGAACCTGGTTCTCTTATTCCTCTAAGAGTGTCTCCCAGTCTATGGGGAAGCATGATCATTTGAGGCCACCTCTGAAGGCAAGTTAAAGTAAAGCATAGTTGAAGAAAGTATCTTTTAAGAAAATGGTAATTCTGAAGTTTGTGGCAGTCCTGTTCTGAGCGACTGACATCTAAAAGACTGACAACAGCAAAGATAAATATAGTAGTAGTGCAGCAGGGGAGCTGAGATGAATAGAAGCGTATTCCACTGAGGCTCCATGACATCCTGAACTGCATCTGTGGAGAAGTCCCAAGATTTGCCCTGTTGAATTCAAAGACACTGACGGAGCCTGAGGCAAGTTCCAAGGCACAGGCTTCTCCTTCCCTGAAGTCTGTTCCCACTGGGCTTGAGTCTTCCTTGGAGACTTTCAGATCTGGTAACACAAGATCAGAAGCAGCTCATTATGAAGTGGGTCTGTTCCTCTTTTTATACTTTTGCAATGTTTATATTTGTTGAGGCTCAGTAGGGCTTAACTTCTGTTTGAAAGTAGGAATATTGGACCCTGCTCTACTTTTTCTCCTTTAGTAAGATCTAGAGCAGCCCATACTTGTAAATTAGGTGGAAAAGAAAGAATAGTCCTTAGGTCACCCAAGACTTAGAAGGGGAAGAACTTAATTTGTTACAATGATAGAATTTTGTTGTGTTTTTAAATTTAAGATATAAACGTAATGGTCCATCAGTAGTAGGTAGAATCCACTGCAAGGAGAAGAATGTAGTTTCCTGCCTTCCACTGGCTTACTCCTGTTTAATGAGTTTAGCTTGTAATTTTGGCATGGTGAAAATGTTGTAGCTTCAGACATAGCTCTTATTTGTACATCTGGTAGAGGCCTCTATTCTGCTGAGTACCATAGATACCCATTCTGCTTCTCAAGGTAAGGAAATGTAACTGCAGTATGAATGATTACTGAAGATTTAAGGGGGAAGGTATATCAGCCAACTGCAGAAACTTGTGGGTTTGGGGTTTTTTTGCCTTTTTCTGCTTATTTAATAATAAACCCAAGGTTGTTACAAAGAGAGATCACATCTGGTTCCCTCCACTTTTTGCATTCTCTGTGCATCTAGACACACTAAAGAAAACCATATATTTGAGAACAAATCTTCTCTCTTGGAGAAATTTTATGATACACCCTTGTACGTTATTATATATGAAAGCAGAGAAAATGTTTATGGGAGAGTTAACCAAGCAATGTGTGTATATACGTGCACAGCCATGCATGTGTGTGAACTCTCTCTGCAGGATAAAAAGCTTTTGTGATGGTTTAAGAAAATATTGAGCTACCAAGGCGACTGGATACCAACGGTTTTCTGAATAGCTGTGCTTTTCCCAGACAGCATTCAGAAATAACCTTTAATTGCTGAGGCAAGAAATAAATAAAAATGCAGCAAAATTTCTCTGATGGGGATTGTTTGGCTTCTGCATGAGCCTGGGTGATGTGACTACGCTGGGTTGCTTTAGGAGCTTTGCATTAAGAATGTGTCTCAAAAGCAAGGCAGTGCCAATCTTTTTGAGAGTGCTGGATTCAGAGACTGCTAGGTTCTGCAACTAGATATTGTTTGTAGAATTGAGGGGATAGAAAAAATAGTCACGTTACAGCTGCCCTGTGTCTCAAAGCTTGTTTGGAAACACTTTTAATTGCTCTATCTATCATGCCATTCATTTGGATTAAGAATGGCTAGTGCTCTGTGTTGCCCAGGAGCAATAATCTCAGCAAGACCATGTTTTCTTCACAGCTTCATTAACCTCTACAATAAACAGTCAAAGCTTTATGGTATAAATGTTCGTGGAATAAATGTTCTTCAGCTCTTTGGGTGGGCCATCTGTCTTCTGAGGTAGCCATGGGTGAATGCTAGATAGTTATTTCCTAAAGAAATCAGTACAAAAATGGATTTTTCAGGGGACTGCAGATATTGCAGGTTGACCCTAGCTGCTCTTCTGTAGATACACTCACAGAACCCACTTGTGGGCTCCTTCAAGAGAGTTCAATGTAATCGGAAAGGCACTCAGAGTCTTGAGTGTGTGCTTGGGACGTCTGCACCCTTTAGGCTGGAAGTGAAAAGGCAGGTTGGAGTTACTTCCCTAGACAATAAACAGTGCTTTTGGACATGCTGCATCTTGCGGAATTTGGCACTAGACTGCAGTATGCCCCGGCTGGAGGGAAGAGCTGGGTGGAGAGACATCATGAAAAGATCTCCTGGATAAGCTTCTCTTCTCATCTGAGAAGTGCTTTGAGAGAGGAGCAGCAAAAGGGAGAACAACTCAACCACAGAGGGACTTGGGCGCAGTGACCCACAAACAGGCAACAGGCTATGGGAACTACAAGCTCAGACAGTCCTTTTTGGCCACTTAAGACAACAGGTTGCAGATAGAGGGGGAAAAAAGCAACCCCAAAACCACCAAAACACAGCAACAGTAAATGTATTAGCAGGGATTGGAAAACAAACTCCCTGACAAAATCCTGAAATGTTGTGGAGTGATGTGGGGGGAGACTGTGTGGCACCAGGCCCTGTGGTTATCTGGGCTTGATGAGAACAGAGCGCCGGTTTATGAGGTTAGGTTAAAAGTGGAGTTGATGGAGGGAGTTCATGGTGTCCCACGCTGGGATTTGGGTGTGAAGTAGTACCTCAAGCTTTTAGGGTTATTGCTTTTTAAATAATTCAGTGATAGTCCTGTAAGCCTGCCCTATTGCCAGCTCTGTTAAGGCACTCTATAGGGGAAGAATCCATGATGCTCTGACATGTAAAATATATAATATCTTATTGGGCTGAGATTAGTTCAGGCTGTAATGAGGTTACATACATGCTAATAGAGCCATATTAGCTTGCTAATATAGCAATGCTGCTGCTGTCACAAATTAAGTCCAGCTTGTGGCAAACAACATAAAATTGAAACAAAATTTATTTATGCCCTGGGATCTCAATACAGATTTCACCGTTGGTCTTTGAGTTATTTAATAATGATTTGAAATAACATTTCCAGGGAGAAATTGCAAGATAAATTCCAGTTTTTACTTGGGCAAAGCTCCTTTTTAAATCTAACCTTTCTGTCTCTTGTATTCGTCTAGTTACTCACAGGAGTTTCCATCAGCCAACCTTAACTCAACTGCCTAATAGGCCTGCAGCCTACCTGAAAGGAAGGGGCACCTGGTAAGTGAATTTTGGGAGGGCAGGGAGTTTTATTGGCACTATCTATGCTTTTTGAATTTCTTTCAAGAAATGCTTTAGTGGTCGATCAGAGTCATGAGAGGAACTAGTCCATGGAATAGCAACGAGTTGTTTTATATATAAGCTACTAGGAAATAGGCAGGACCTCTTTGTTTAGCTGATGAAAGCAGAGATGGCATCTTCCAAATTCTCTGGGACACTAGCCAAATTCATCCCAAAGATAATGGGTACCACAGGTAATTTAATGAACAAAGAGCCTCTCCCCGACAGCTATGTGCAACTGCTGATGGTTACCTAATCCTGCAGCTGCACACAGTTGCTGATGGTTTCATGATCCTATCTCCAGCTATCTTGATATGGTCCACTTGCCTCTTTTACACTGTAAAATATCTTGCTTGCTGTGTGTTATAGACTATCTTGTGTCTGGACACTGTCTTACAGGCCATTTATCTCTCTTTGCTCTAGATCTAATCAAATTTCTCTTGATTTGTTTCCCCCTTGGTTATACATTTTTCTAGTGTACTGAGGAAATGGTCTTGAGCAGAAAAGGGTAGTTGGTGAGTTAGGTGAGTCTTATTAATATTTTTGAGCATCTTTGTGAGAGAATCTGCAGTCGTCCTTCCTCACTGTTCCTTCTCTCTCTTGCTATTGCAATATACTTTTACAGCCAGTGAGATCATGCATTCAGAGATGTTGTCTTGATGTAAACTTGTATCTATTAATATGTCTGTGTGAACTATTTCACATCAGCTTTTGGCAGCAAACTAGGGTGTTCCCATTCCTTCATGCATGCTTTCCTTGTGGAATTTTCCAATGATGAAACAAAATATATATCAGTCAGGATTTATGTCTTGTGCTATAAGTCTCTTTTTTTAATCATCTCTCATTTTCCCCAGATATTTCATGGTCGCAAACCATTTAGTTCTCCTTATATCTTGTCTACTTTAAAGACTATTTTACTGATTTGTTTGTTAGCTACTGGTTCCCCTTTGTACCTCTCTCTTTAAACTCTGGATCATATTAAGCGGATCTGTGGAAGCCAAGAAATATTAGTGGTTTGCCCAAGGTCATTACCATCTGTGTTTAGATCTTGGGAACTCTCACTTGGAGTCCTTTGCTCCAGTTACAAGAAATAACAACATAGCACCTGTATTGTAATTTTCATTTGCAGATCTTGAAATCTTCATAGATGTCCATCAAACATTCACAATGTCTATATGGGAAGGTAAAAGAACAGGTAAGTGAAAGGTTCAAGTCCCCAGAGAGACTAAAGCAATGCCCTGTCCCTTTCCTCCAACCTAGAATGCTCTGGATCCACAGCTCTGACTGGGATGCCTGGAATTCCAGTATAATATGCTGGGACAGCTTGGGATGTCAGCATAGTACACAAAAGCCAGAATATGGAGAAGAAAGTAACTTAGGTTAACAAAGCATTAAGGGCTTGCACAGATGTGTCTCTGGGTGAGGGTGGGTTTAGGTACCCTATTTGCTGCTCCTGACAAGGGGTTTTTGTTCTTTTCAAATGCTTAAAGCACTTTTTGTGTCTTCAGAACAAGGTGGCAATAGAGCCACTTACATTTTTGACTTGGTAATTCCTTACAGTAACTAACTTCACGTTCTTGATTCCCTGGGCTTTTGCTCAAACCTCTGGAACATAGATCCTCTGAACATAGATCCTCTCTCATTTTGTTTTCAAAGTCGTATCTTGATGGTAGGAAGGAAACATGCACAGCAACTAACAAGTCTTATGAATGCTTAATGAATTAAGGATCAAAAAACTTGCCAAAAATTCCATTGAAAGCAGAACAAATTTGAAGAGCTGAGCCATGTGGAAGGTAAGGCTGGGAACTCCAGCCAGAACCAGTGGTACTGGACTATTCTGGTTTGTAGTGTAAATGGATGCAGAGTAAAGGACCTGGTTGAGAACTTACATAAAGCAAAATCTTGAGTTTACTGTTGTGTGTGAAGTGCCAGTTTTGTTGTGTGAAGGGCACTATAAACCCTCAAAGTAAAGATGAGTTCAGACCCAACAGTAGTTACTGCACATGTAATTAATGCAAGTATACTATGCCACAGCTGACATGAGCGTAACTCTCCATGTTGAACTGGAGTGGAAATATGCCAGCTTGGAATAGCCTGACTCGTACATGACTTCATGTCAGAAACAATTTTCATATTAAGGAGAGAATATTTGATTACTAAGCATTGTTGTATTTAGTCAACAATCATTTATATTTCTGTATGAGGGAGATAAGTAATTTGACTTATTAGTAGGCAGATATATACAGATCTTAATCAGAAGGCTTCAAAGATTTACATTATGAATTTTACATGAAAGCACAGTTCTGGTTGTATCTGACATCCATAAGCCAAACTGGAAATGAAATTTTCTGGTTTTGATAGTTTCAAAGTAGGAAATGAAGTTTGTCAGTGCCCCTCATGCAACAAAACTGGCTTTTAATTTTCAGCAAAAACCTGGAAAGTTTTTGCAAACCTTGGATTTTGGGTTTTTCATCCATTCATCCAAGGTAATCTTTTGCTGTAAAAAAACTGTTATTTTCTTCTATTTATGGACCTTTCTCTGGGGGAGGATAAAGATGAAGAGAGGAGGTTTATAATAATTCAGCAATGTCTTCCCCCATGCAAGGCAAACTGGTATCTCTACAGATTTTATCCTGTAAATTGTTTCGCTCTCTTTCTTTTAGTCCTTCTTTTTATAATCCTTTCTGGCTTCTTGAGTTGGAAGGATGAACTGCATCTGTCAGTTATGAAACAAAATACAGGGAAATGCAGTTTTTAGACTTAACAGCGTTTATATTTTGGGTCTTTATGAAAGGAATGCTTTTGAGCTGTTTCTTGGCCAGCTTAAATGTTGAATTATGGACTTAAATTTGTAGGTGCACCCCATCTAAATTATTATTGTCCTCAGTTGGTTTTGTTCCCTCTCTTTTACAACATCTGCTGTTATAAATCTGCTTTGGGTTGTTGCCTACCTGGGCTAGATTTGTGATAGCTAAATGTCAGGTCTTCTCTCAACTGGGTAGCTCGAGGAACTGCTGGCTCCAACTTCTATCTTTCATCGTATTCTCCTGGAGACAAGATAGATAATATTAAACTTTTCATATCACCCTGTTTTGGCAGCCCCTGTGCAAAAGGAAGGATGATTGAGACAGAGAAACAAGAGAAAGGTGGAAACATCCTTTTATAGGATTAAGAACTCAAGCCATTCAAAGGAACGGGTATAGCTGGAGCTGGCTGGTGATGCCTGGCTTTATGTGCTTAGCAAGGAGCACATGAGCATGACTGACAAACGCAGAGGAATCTTCTCTTGCTTGGCAAGTCTCTGTAGAGATTTGTTGTGAGTCAGTGGCATAGTTCAGGTTTCTTCAGTCACGAGACTGTCATGGCTCAGCACACCACTCCAATGACCCCCTTCTGCAAAGGATGGTGAAGATGTACTGCTAACACCGTCTGCCTATCAATGACAAATTAAATGCTCCAGCTCTACAACACTGAGCATCCATCCTATTTGAGGGAAACTGCTCCTTGTTACTCATAGCTTTCTATATCCATTAGCCACGCTGTAGGGCAGAATGAACAGAGTAAATGCTGTTCGGGCTTTCCAAAGGACTAGTAGTGAAATTTTAATTTATCTAGAAAACACAATGTAATGTTTCAATTTCTTCTTGTCTCTTTTAACTAGTGTTCCATGTGGGGCTGTCTGATGGTGTTACTGCCCAGAAAAGGTGTGAGCGTGCTACTGCTGCACTGAAAGCTAATGCTGTGAGAGGAGTGAGTGAGCAAGGACAGCCACCCTGTCATCCAGCGTAACAGAACAGTGTTTTTGCCGGGTAATATAACAGTATCTTGCAAATGTCTTTTTTTAAGTAAATCTGTTGCTGATTGAGTAGCTGAGGCACATATCTGAAGACCTTTATTTGCCTCCAGTGTAGATATAAGATGCTGAACTGTAGGCTTCTGTTTTTTGGTTTTTTGGTTTTTTTTGTCATTCACACAGTGTCTGCTAATAAACCTTCACTGTGTCTTTGAAGAATCCTTTATAGTGGTGACAGGAGAAGCAGGTGTGTCTGAGCAATCTGGTTTATGATGCTGTCCACAGTGTGTTTTCTTTTCCTCTCCTATTTTTTTTTTTTATTCTTGTTAAATTTGGCACATTTGAAATGGGATTGCCTTGATTTTACTTCCTCAAAATTTCTTCAATTACTTTTGCAGGAATAAGTAACAGGTTTGCAGTATGGAAAATGAGGATGCTGAGGGGAATGTCAGGTTGCGGAAGCTCTTCCCTCCTGAGAGACCAATTTGACCATGAACTCAATTGTTTTCACCTTTTTTTTTTTTTTCTTTTATATTTCAGGTGAAATAATTTCAGTCCATATTACAGAGCCCTGGCACCTGCAGGCAGAATATCTCCAATCGCATCATTGTTGGAAGCAGCTGGGAAACTGGGGAAAGCTATGGCACAAGACATACCTAAAGCTGCAAACAGGAGAACATTATGAATTCCTTCCTGTGCTGGATCTAACAACCGTCAGCTGAAAAAAGAATTGAGAGAAGCAGCTGGGCATGGATTTCTGAGGTGTCAGAAGTAAATGGTAGTGTGAGTACAAAGTAAGGGGCAGGGGGTTGTGATAGTCCTGCCAAATAGTGGTACAAATTTTAGGGTCATGTTATCAGTCTTCACAAGGCCTTTCTTTCTGCAACAATCCTTGCCTGCAGGCTCAAATTTCAGTGATATTCTGGAATGTAAATACCTAATTGTGCTTGCAAATCAGGTACTTAAACTTCCAAATCCTCCTCATCTTAGTATCTTTGTTGTCCAGATTATATGAATCCTATGGGTAAGAAAAGGAGATTTCAGTCTGTGAAGCTGTCATCCTGACGCATTTCATACAGGACTGTGGCATTTTGTAAATGCCACATTAACAATCAGGGATGAAGTATCACCCAGAAGAATTCTTAGTAAATGAATAGAGGTCCTCTTAAAGGCAAAAATGGAGAATGTCACAGCTAGTGTCCCCAAGGCAACATGTTTTCTAGGTTTGGCATGGATCAGTGACAGAATACAAATAATTTCTCTCCTCTGCTTCCCGTTAATCAGAAGCTGCTAGGGCAGGTTAGTGAGGTGAGAAGTCCTCGCTTAAGAAGACAGCTTTGGTGGAAGGTGTGGTGGGCTGACACCTGCTCCGCTTGGTAGCAAATGGCAACCCTTATGTTGTGCTTTCAACTTCAGAAAACACCACAAGGGCCAAGTGATTATTGCGATGGGTTTTAAAATACACCTACCCTTAGGTATCAGTGGTTTATCAAAATGAATCACTGACAAAGTTAACTAGGATCTGGACCTTCTGTTCCTTATTTATAACAGAATTCTAGTGGGAGGGGAGAGTGAATTGGAAATTTTGTCATAAATGAAGACTTGCTTATGGCAATAAAGAGTGGCTTCTTTCTCAGAATGGTAACATTGTTCATTTACTTTTTAAAAATAGCATGAAACTATTAGACTTCTGGAAAAATAAGTTTTTATCAACCAAAGTAGTAGTCCCCTTTTTAATGAGATGTAACTCATTACACTCCTACCTGAGTAGATGTCCTCTCCACAAAGAAGCCAGATAGTACAGTAGAGCTTTGTACTTTGTCTTTAAGACACTTCATAAATGATTGCAGGTGCTCTTGCTGTGAGGCACAGTGATGCTATTCCCTCTGGAATATACTTCACTTTATCAAAGTGAAGCCCTGACGGCTGAGAAGCGTGATGGGGAGAAGAGCATTTCTGGTTGATGGGCATGGACAGTTCTGTGGCAGTGAAATGCAATCACCTAAGTGGACAGAATGATGCTATCGTGCTTGCATGACAGCTCATTCAGCTATCTTCTGCAGACCTCCTTCCTGCCAAATTAAAATATAGGCCTCTAACAGCTCCTCGTGAATGTCTAGACATCAGATCAAGATTATTGTTGAATTTTTCTTAACTTACAGTCCCAAATGACTTTACTGTTGGAACATCATCATGCTGTTGCGTTTCACAGATGTCTCTCATCCAGGCAATGTATAGACTATGGTAGTTCCGCAAGTCTTACATCCACGTGAGTCTTGTATAATATTTGAGGCAGTGGCCTCTTCTATCTACTGGTTTAAATAAAACTTGTGGCCAGGTGTTAGATTTCATTTCAGCAATATAATTTTTCCTCTGACTTTGATAGATGCCATGTGGCTCAGTTATAGGAACTGAAAATATCACCGTGACTGTAATGCCTGTCTGTTTTGCATCCATCCCTCTCTACTCCACCAAATCACTTTTCTTCACTTTCCAGGGATTTCAGACTCTTCCCTGCTTATTTTACAGTCTGTATCAAATGAGATCAAAGTTCCTGCCTCCAATCAGCCCATAATCCTGGCCTCCATCACCTACTCGTTACATTTTCAATCACACATTTCTGCTCCTTTCTCCCAAGCAATCTTGGAGGAAACCTGCCATCAGTCTGCACACAGCAATGCCATTATCCTCCTTGAAGTCCATACTTCTTTCCTTGTTGCCTAATGATAATGATTAGGTGTACAGAGGCTGTGTGCCTGTGCCATGGTGATCATCTTGATCTTGCAGTTTCCCTGTAATATTTCCTCTTTCTGCACATTCCTGTCATCTCTTGCCTTTGCTTGGTGACCTCTTTGGGGGCAGGGTGGTCTCTGTACATTGTGTAATGGTGATGCAAGATTAGCAAAAATAATATTGGAAGGCTGTGGAAGGATGAAGAATATTCGTATTCATACTTTTAACTCAGCATAACTCAGAGACTTCAAAATTAGGTACTTATTTAGCAGCTTTTCAACGTCCTGTGGGATAATGAATTAGTTAGTCATGTTTTTTATTCAGTTTTTTAGTATATATGGGAGTACATTCAGTGACAAGGACTACAGTTACCTACTTGATTCCTAGCAGCATCTGTGCAAATTTAAAGATGTGATGTCTCTGCGAAAGGATACAGAGAAAATGGTACGAATTAATTAAACCTCTGAGTTAGTGGATTATTCAAACCTTCTGGGTGGAAACCTTCATGCAGAGTTAAAATTGCCTTTATTCACTTTGGAATAAATCTTTAATTTAAAAATATTAACACAGCTTTTGGGGACGTTGCTATCTTCTCATTAATTTTTTCTGGCTTCCTGGTTTGCCTGGCTAGGAAACTTAATACTAGGCGGTGGACTGAATTCTCTCTCTGACCTCTCTTCAGTTGATCCTTGGGATGTGCTGGATGTATTTGCTTGACTTCATGCCCAGATGCCTCTCTGGGAGTCTTGTGCTCACCCAGCCATGCTTGGAGTCAGCTCCTGGGGCCTCAGTGCTGATTGTGCTTCTGGGGCAGGCATGTGAGTGGCAGGAGGTTGCTCAGGTGGTTTTCAATATGCTGTTCCACTGTTGCAGGGATACTTGGGGCTGGCACTAACTCAATTTATAAAGAGGCTGGAGGAAAAGGGAGCTCATTGTCTGAATTCAGCTGTGCGACTCTTTGTCCATCTAGAGGAAGAAAGGCAACGACGTTTAGCAGGAGACCTGGTAAATTCATCCGTTCCTTTGACCATCTTCCATCACCATCAGAACTGTCCTCCAGGAAAAAAAATAGTTACAGTTATTTAAGGACATCAGACTATGTGACACACTTCTAACGCCATCTCTACTGCTAGAATATGTTTCTGCTATGTGCTATGAATATTTCAAGTGAAAGCTTCCTTCCCCCCCAACATTAATTTCATAGATGGTTAATTAATTATCCTCCCTATGGCAACTAGCTGTGGTTTTTATTAACTTGCAAATCAAAAGAAGAGTCTGAAAAATGACAAGTTAATTTTTTTAATAAGATATGTCTTCCATGTTTATTTGTATTTTATTACCCAGCAGTCTGTAACGTTATCTGTTTAATTTGGGAAAACACATTATTGTGGTTTGAGTAATCTCTCATGGAAAAAAATAAAGATTATTTTGCAACCACAGTGATGAAATATCTTGTACTGCAGTCACAAATATGCTAACCAGATACATATCTTTCCTTAAGTAAATCAGAATCTCACTCTCCCATTACAATGATCGCGACAATAGTGTTATTGTTAATATAATCCTTTCATCAATTTTCTCCTGAAATGAGACATTCCCAGATGCTAGATTTCTGCTCTGAAGTTTCCTGCAATATTGGTGTGTGGGGTTTTTTTTGTATGTGGTGGGGTTTTTTTGGTTTTTTTTTTTTTTTGGTTTTTTTTTACTTCTGGGATAAATCCTGAGCCTGTTTCGGCAACAAGTGTTTTGCAATTGGTTTTGATGGAGCCAAGATTTCACTGGTTCTCTCCAGTCCACAAAACCCGGAATTGTTCCACCAATGTGAAATGGGGCTTGTACAAGCAGCTCTTCCACATGAAGAGAATGAAAAAGTACAGAGGGGCTCCTGCCAATGTTTGCTTCATATCGAAACTATTCTGAGGAAGATTCTCAGAAATGAGGGTGAAGTCTATGTGGAAAAAAATTAATGACTGCTGCAACATTTTCATAGCTGTTTGTACCCTTTCCACAAAGAGTAATGCTTACCACTTGAGGTCCTGCTGTTTCTGTGGCTTATCTTGGGAAGTAATGTGTTCTTTAATCCTGGCCAAGTTTAGCAAAGTCACTAATTGCAAATTGCTTTGATTTCACTTTTTAGCTTCTTGTCCTATAGAGTCTGTCTCCTGTCTGGGACTATGCCTGAAAGAGGTGACAGATTCATGCTGGTGTTTGTCTTTCCCCTTTGCAAACAGCTCTGCTAAATGATGCTCTTTATCTTTCTACTTTTACCCATGTTACCAGAAGGAACCTTGCCTCTAGCTGTGCAGATCCATCCGCTGTTTTGTCATGCTTCGACCATGGGAAGTACCAGCTACGTTGGCAGAAGATGTTGGGTGCCCATAAAGGGATTCCTCACTCGCCTCAAGGGGAGCTTTTTGAGGTGAGCTCAAGTCTTCTTTGAAGCTCTGAAACAATTTGCTCTGTTTGTTGCCCTGTTGAAAACTTGGCTGGAAGTCACTGGCTTTCCTTCTGAAGCACAACAGTTTATAATCCTCATATTTCTTTTGTTCGGTTGGCATAATTTAGAGATTTCTTTATTATTCATATTTATGTGTCAGCTCTTGGAGGAGTGTGGGGGAGACAAGATAGAGAAATTGTACTGAAAGAAAGAGCTGTCAAGCTTAATATGGTGCATTTCTCATTTTCTAAAACTGTGTAAAGAAATATTTGTGAGACAGTTGTTTGGACACTTTCTGTTCCAGCTTTAGAAACCTTGGCATATTTATAATATTTGACTTTATAAAAGGCACGAGTGCATGCGACTGCTATAAATCCCGTACAGCACTGGGCAATGCTCCCCCACTCGTGGTCTGCAAGGTGTCAGCAGGTAGCCAGCCACAGCAACTGCAACCACCCACTGTATCTGTCGGGTAAAGGGGGTCCAGCCCCACGTGCCTGCAGTAGGCAGGAGCTTCTAACAGTGGTTGGGAGCAGACATGAAGTCACATTGGTGTTGATCATCGTCATGTTTACAGGTTTTATATAGCTGGTTCATCTCTACAATGAGAAAACCACAGTTTTGGATAGCAGTAGCTTTTTGTCTGCCTGGGTGATTAGTGTTTCATTTAGCACTGTTAACCACCTGCCAGACTCCTAAGGGATGCAAGCTGGTGTGTAACCTCTTTCTCCAAGACTGTTGGGACCTTCTTTATTTAATCGAAGGTTGAGGGAAGCTTTGATATACAGTTGCCAGTGTGATCGTGTCGAGTAAGCAAGAACTGTGCTGTGGTGTGTGTGGGGTTGAGCTGTTTTGTTTTAATCTACATCATGGGGCTTCGATGGTGAATCTGAGTTGGTTGGACTCTTCCGTTGGCTTCTAATGCAGTGGAAACTGGTGAACTAGAGAAGACTTAGCGCTGACGTGGTGTGGAGCGGGCTCATTCCAGTGTTAGTGGACTCGTTGGAACTGAGCTCAGTGTATTGGCACTGCGCTCTGTGCTGAGCCAACGAAGGGGTTGACATTGAGTGTAGGACTGCATCCAACAGCAGCAGGGATTGCTGATGCCCCAGTGTATCCCTTGGGATGTACACTCTCCTTCACTGCTGCTCACATCCAGAAATAAGACTCCACACACTGTTATAAAGCTCTTCTCAATTCTGTTCTCTGTGTCTTGCACTGATAATGAATTTTGAATTTCATGGCATGATTAGACACATTCTGAAAAAGCCATAAAAGATGTTGTCTTTATTTAGAAGTTCTATTTCACAGCTGTAATGAATCTTGCTGGGATTTTAGGATTGTCCACACACTTCTTTTTCTTTTTAATCACCCAAACTTTGGTTTCCCTCCTTGGAGTGTCACTGATAAATATCTTGCCTTTTCACATCATATTGTTTAACTAACATTTTTTTCACATGCTATCCAGAATCTGGATCCCTACCATCAGTAAATGATATGAAAAACACTTGATTTCTTTCCAAGCTCAGGAAAATGGAGAAATCCCCACCCTACCAGCTTCCCTAGAAGAATGTAGCAATCAAATTTTTTTAAAATTTTTTTTTTTTAATTTTCCTCGTAACCTTGCTGTATTGCAAGTTAAAGAAACTATTCTTTTCAGCCTTGGCACCAAACTAATTTAATTTCCATATTTTCATTATCGTCCTATTAACCACTAGTGCTCTGCAACAAAGAAGCTATTTGAAATATATAACGCTACAACTATTCCATGCTGCTAACTCTCAGGGGCACTTCGATAAATTACAGCCTCATAATGAAGAAGTAGGGGGAAGGAGTGGCAACAATAGATATTTTTCACAATAGAATGAAATCGGGATTTGATCTGATGCAACGTGTCTTGCTCACAGCGCAGATAGAATATCAAATCATCCCTACGAAATTTAAACCTTGCTATAATCCCCCCATTGTATCCATTGTTCTGCTGAAACCTTGAAGACTACATATAATAGTTTGCAAATGGGGAATTAGTTGATATAGTGTATTTTTTTTCAACTTGCTCAATTTAATTATCCTCAGCCTACAGTCTAATTTATGTGTGTTTGATGTCACTATTCATTAGCAGTACAGAAACAGCCTGGAAAATGACTGAAAAAAAAAAAGATGCAGCTGGGTTCCCTTCTTAAACACACTGCGCTGGTTATATACTGGAGTTGTGTTACAGAATGGGTTTGGAACAACACCCTCAGTAAAATTACTACCTAGAGAAGCATAAGAATGTGAGTGTCTATAGGAAATGTCTGTAAAAGTTGTAGTATCAAAAGGACATAGTTCTAATTCTGTGCCAGGACACACATCTGATTCATTAGCTGTCACTTAGAGGAGGGACAGATGGACAGACAGACCGACCCACCCTAAACTAGAGTTAAGATTTTCAAGGTCAGACCGACCCACCCTAAACTAGAGTTAAGATTTTCAAGGTCACTGACCAAATTGAAAACCTGGCAATGCATTTAATTGTGGGTTACTGTGAAATGGATTTGCTTGGGGTTTTTTGTGTTATTTTTTTCCTCATTTAAGTGAGTATTCCTTACAATGTTTTTAAACAAATGTAAGGTTTTCTATATCCAAAATGAAATATTTGGGTTCTTTTTTGTTTTAAGCACAAACTATGAAATGAAGGTCACTTCCATCTGAAAGCAAAAACCGTTTAAAAAATGTCTGTGTTTTCACATGTGTGGTTTTTTATAAAAAATACAAATATTTCCACAGTCAAAACAACTTACTGATGTTGACAGAAACTTGCAGATTAGTTTTGATTAACTAAAATACACCTTTGTAAGACAGTTTGGTTGACTCTTCTCCTAAACACACTGCCGGGCTCTAAGGAAACAACACATCCAACCTGGGTCCCAGCTCAGGGGTCCCTGAGTTTGTCAGAGACGAAACCAAGGTGCTGGCTTTGCCAGTCCCTTCATCTCTGCAAATGCAGGTGAAACACAGTATTATTTTATGCATGCCCAAGGCAAAAGGGAAGGAGGTTTTCCAGTTTAGGTCCATCCTGCTGCCAGGGAGACACCTGCTCAGGAAAATCCTTTCAACACAGCTTCCTCCCATCATCCTTCTTGTCCCTGGGAAGGGGGAATTAGTAAACCCTTGGAAATCAGAATGCCGAACCCCTTGCTGTGACCTCTCTGCTACTTGTTGTTCCCTATGGACAGATGCTGCTGAGTTATGGGGCAAACTGAGTGGGCAAGCTCTGCTCTGGGGCCTCTGGTTACCCCTGCGATCTTTGCTTTGGGCTGTGTGTCTTTACTTTCTGAATGATTGAATGGTCATTGGGAAATTAATAAATAACTTGTTAAACCCCCAAAACCCCATTCTTCCACACCAAGACCAAATTCCCTTCTGGGGTAGAGCAAATGGTGCCATACCCGTTTGTGGGAGGTCTCACTTGGTTTCCAAATCCTTCCTTGAGTTTAGCTGGAATCTCACATTTCAGGAGCATGGCCTGTAGCCCTTGTTTTCCCGGCCGTGGGCCTGAGGAGGAATTTCTCAGCGGCTGACAGTTGCCAGCTGGCCAGAGACACTGCTGATTTCGGGTAGGATCCCATGGGCTGGCAAACAGGTGCTGACAGCTGCGAGCGATGCTCTTGGTCCCAGCTCTGCACTGACCATCTGAGCAATGGGTATTGACTGCGTTTGGGGTGGTTGGGATCTGGAGCTTACGAACTATTGTGTGCGACTGCTCCCAGTTATCTGAATTAAAACCCACCCATTCTTACTATGAAAAATACAGCCCACACAGCTATTTTAAACCAATAGGGTGAATCGTTATATGTATCAATTAAATCAACCCTTCCAGTGACAAGTGAATATTTGATTTTCTACCCCCAAAGGAGAGTACGTACCATATTACACTACGGTGATATTTTCTAATAAATTATCTTGCTGACATCTTGCCTCCAAGGGGGAAAGAGAGATTGTTAACAAAGAAGACAAAACCAGCTTGTTTCTATTTATGCCTTATCTTCATTATGCATAAGGGCATGAGTCTCAGTGCTCTGTACCTCGTAAATGATGATAGCCAGGAGAGGAAGAGCTCCTTTGCTGCATGCACATATATATATATAGTTTTGAAACATGTACAAGGCAGTCACGGAGTGAACCTCAGCTTTGCCCTTCCCTTTTCCTTTCCCCAACCAGAAGCAAGTAGTTACTCAGTGATAGTGAGGGAAGTATTAGGTCAGGTACTCCAGTGGCTTTGCATCAGCGTTGCTTCACTCAGAGCCTCACGCAGGGTGGGAAATCACACTGGTTGTGCAAATAGACCACGTGAAGCTTGCTGCCTGGGGAGCTGGGATGAATGGAAAGACTGGATTTGCTCTTTTTTGGTCTTGGGGATAGCCAGGAAAAGGATGATGTGTCCCTCAGCATCGCTTTCCTCATTTATGGAGATGGTGATCTCAAACATTCCTACTGGGGCTAAGGTTTGGTGAAGAGCCAGAGGAAAGGCTGTGTGAGGCGTATTTGTTGGACCCAAGGGAGCATTCATGAGGCTTTGGAGAGGACTGCAGTGGTTTGCAACATTCAAGAGAATTACTGAGAATATTAAAGTGGAAATAATAAATTCTTCTTAATTAATTCAATATTTTGACCAAGTAAGCTAGGGGAGAGGAAGACACATGACAGCTGGTGGAACAAAGTTCCAAAAAGTTCAGTGAGTTTCACTGCCCAAAAATCCTTTATTGGTTCTCTTGTTGTTTTCAAAACCATAATGGCATCCACTAAGGAATCAGGAACCACACAGTGGGGCTCCTGCATATAGGGAAGCAAAGCAGGAGTCTCAGAAGTCAGCTTTGAATGAATTTACACTAAAAATAAGAACTTAAGAAAGTACTTGTTGGAACTCGATTCCACTTGAATACAGTACATTAACTTATTCTGTTTACTGGGAGCTTATTGTGTATCATTATTTATCAGTAGTTGGATCAGCTAGTACATGCAATTTGATTCATTTCAAGTAAGTTTTTGAACAAAATTTTGTACAACTTTATCCCAGCAAAATGTGAGGGAAGAATTGGTTTGATGGGCTGTGTTTTCCCTGCTTCTGCCTCCAGAAGGGTTTTTAGAGCTCTCAAATAGGGGTTGTTGTGGTTTAGTGCCTCAGAGTTGCAAGTAAATGGCAGTTCTCCACAGGGAAGGATATGTCTGAAAAAGGCTCAGCCTTCTGCAGATTATGGAATAACTGCAGGAGAAGCTTTAATTGGGTGCAGGAGGGGGGAAGGAAAGAAAGCCCTTGACAGGTTGAAATATTTTTCTGTAGAAGCAGCATTTTAGAGATACTTGTTAATGAAGATGATTGATTGGAAAATGAGTCAAAGCTTTTAAATCTTTAAAAATGATTTTTTTTTTTCCTTCTTGAAAGTGGATTCTTCATCTGATCGTGAAGACAAGAGAATTTTCCTCTTCACCTCCGAAGAATTAAAAGTTCCTCCAGGTTCAGTGTGAGAAACACTGCACAATTGTGCACGGGACACCTGGTGCAGTTTGTGTGACAGGCAGGAGGAGGTGTCTGGTTTGCTTTGGAAAGACAGACAATGACGAGAAGAAAAAGTGTAATACCTTTCATGCTAGGCATTTAATAATGGCTTTTGTCAAAGAAATTAACACCAGGCACCTTCGCCAAAACTCAACCAAAACTAACAAACAGCTGGAATATTACCTGACACTCCATCAAAATTTTTAGACGGTATGAATGGTTGTTTGTCATGAAAAATAATGAAAGTAAATGACAGGACGTTTTCAGACAGTTTTATTGTCTGCTCTGTTCTAGTGGAAGTGGTAGTCATCAGTACTGGTAGGGAAGGTGGAAATAATGACAGCAGTATTAATATCCATCTTCCACTTATGTCTCACTTCACAAACATGAAGTATATGCTAAGAAGATACATGGCATCAAGGTAACATTAATAGGAGCTTAAATATAAAAAAATGCCCAAAGTGAAAGCTTTTCTACCAGTTAATTCAGATTTGCTGCCTATTTATATTTAATAAATAAAATATATCTTTTGCTGCCTACCTATATAGCTGGTACTCATAAATAAAATACTGATGCAGTAGAATTTGAACACTAAGGAAGGGAATGTATTTTTTAAATGTTTAAGTTATGTGAGGCAGAACAAATGTAGTTGGTAGGCTATTACTTTCTGGGTGTTCAGTCTCACAGCCTTACTGTTGGTGCATGCATGGTTTATATGCCTTCAAACTGTTTGAGCTTTAACAGTCATAAAGATTAGGAAAAATTAAAATCCAGTGAAGTAGAAAGTAGGGTTCTCCCCACACACATTCTTAATTTTTTATTTAATGGGTCTGCTTCAAGCAAAATATTCAGTTCAGAAGCTCTGACCTCAGATAAATAATGTATTTTGTCATAACTTTAGGTCAATGAATATTCTCCATGTGCTGAATGTTAGCTGTGCACATGGACACCTTGCTGAATTGAAACCTCTCCTGGCAGAAACCCTGCAGCTTCCACACCTCGGAAAGCGAAGCTGTTCACCTTGGGAAGCGCACAGGCTTCATTTGTAACAGAGAAGCCTGTGCTAAATATACCATCCTGCTGATCCAGGGTGAAAATGAACTAGTGCCTTGTTCAAAGGTATGCCTAACTGGCCTTTTTTGGCTGTTTTGCAAGGTGTATGGGGTGTTAAAAACACAGCTGAATTCTCCTTTCAGATTTGCACTTCTGTTCTGGTGACTTGCAAACCGCAAATGTGCTTACAGGCTGTGCAGCGCTCTTTTTGCAGGGTCAGAAGCTGTGTTTTTTGTCTTTAAGTGATGGGGACTGAAATGATTTTTCCTCTGTTAGCCAGATTTAGTCCTCTGAGTACACACGATATGGTTTTGGGCTGGATGCCTAGGTGATGTGCTGAACCTTGGACCTCTTCACAAGATCTGCATGGACAGAGGATAGGGAGAATGTTTCAATTCCAGCTCCCAATCTCTGTTTGTAGTCCTCTGTGATGGCTCGGTAATCCTAGGAGCTAACAATAATAATATCAAGTGTCATTAGCAATGGCTTTTTTAATCATCATTATAATTCTTATTCTGAATAGCACTTAAAGCACATTTTTATCTTTCGTCGACAATAAAGTGCAGCCTCATAAATATTTAACTTGTCTGATTAAATTATCCATGCTGAAACAGATAACTGGGCACTTTAATAAGCTTAAACTAAAATCTTGGCTGTTATTATCTCCCTGGAGAAGAGAGAGAAAACGATAAAGGTTCCTCTGGCCCGGGTGACCCTCACACCATTCAGCTCAACAGTGGGAGATTCTCATCAGACCTGAAAAGAGGACCCAGAAACGGGCACAGTGTTGATGATAATTAATAGCAATCATTGTCTGTCTTTATGGCTCTCCAGCCAATGTTTGCTAGGAGAGGACAGAAAGACTGCAGAGCTAGAGAACTGAAGTGGGGTGAGGTGGTGGTGGCTGTGCCGATGCTGGTGTCCCAGTGCTGCGATGCCTTAGAGGCACACCACCAAACCAGGCTTCCTCTGTGTAAAGCCTCTTTCCTACACTTGGACACACTTGCTCCAAGACTGTACAGATTTTTAGGGCCAGAGAGGACTGTTATGGTCTTCTCTTGAGGCACCGTGAAATGTGCCAGCCATGGGATGCCACCCAACTCTCTTAGTTCCAAGCTGTCTGGCTTGAAGCTGGATGAAAGCACACCTTTTTTAATTGAAAAATTAAATTATGATGGCAGCTGCTGGTTTTTTCTCCTTGTGTTCCTGGACAGTGTTTAAATAGCCTCTGAGTCACCTGCTGCTGACTCCTGCAGTCATTGCCCTACTCCAATAGAGGAATCTTCTCTGCCTCTGTCCTGGCTCATCAGGCTGAGTCAGTGTGAAAGCTCTGTACAAGCACCTGCGTTGGGCTGCATCCTCTAGCAGGGGTGGGAGCATCTCCCAGAGCCACTTGCAGCCCAGAACTGCAATATACTGCCTGTTCCTCATCTTGGCACATGGCATGCCCAAAGTATGCTCTAGGATTTGGTGCAACCTCAAGTCTTTGTTGAGGGAGGGAGGTGGAATGAACCTCACAGCAGGAAGACGTGAAGATGTAAGGGTGTCACATCTGGGGCAGAACCCAGAACAACCTAAGCTTGAATGGTAAGCAAAAGAAGACCCAGGGTGGGAGAAAGAGGAACGAAGATTTGGGGCCAAGATCAAAGCTGCATAGGGTGGGTTGTGCTGTGAAGGTAGTGTCCTGCAAGACCTGTTGTCCAATAGCATCATGTCCTGCAGGAGTGGATCAAGCTGGCTTCCTTTGATCCCAGGCTCCAGATCACTTGCTGCTGACTTGCAGTGAGTCACCAAGCCTTTGGCTGTGCTGCTGCGCTCTTCCATGTCCTGTCCAAAATTCTTGTGCCCCTCCTTGTTTCCTAATCTCTTCTACTACCTGCTCCACACTGTCTCTGTGTTAGCTCTGCTGATCGACTGCAGTGAGTACAACCATAAACCAGAAACGAGCCCCCCTCCTCTTAAACAGAAAGAAATGTTTTGAGATTACTTTGCGTGTGCAGGGGAACAGCCCTGGGCAAGTGTGGACTGAGATAAAGTAGAGAGGAAACAAGAAAGAAGTTTCCCATTGCAACCTGTTAGAATGAATAATGCCAGCATAGAAAATCCGGAGCAAAAGGGCAGGAGACATGATCTGATTTTGTTTGCAGTCCCTTGGGTACTTTACGAGAAATTAAGTAAAATTTCCTCAGCATCCTTCAGCAGCAAAAAATAATGATAAAAACAAAAAGCTCTTCATGCACATCTGAAAAGAAAAAAGGTTCATCTGAAAATTAAAGGAAAAACAGGGCGAGAAATATAATTAAGAGACATTACCTCAGGGGGGAAGAAGAGGTTGTTGCACAACTTCAGGAGATGGGAAGGATTTAAATGCAAATTGGGTGCCTGTATGTCCCTTCCTACATGGATCTCTAGCTCTGATATGCTTTTGTGTCCAAGTACAGAGTTGGAGAGTTGGCAGGACTTGTGTTACTCGGTTTGTATGTAAAATGTATATACGGTATTTATACATTTGATGCAAAACATGGAACAAGCTGTCAAGAGCAGGTGTGGGGTATGTGTGTGAGAAATGCCTAATATATACTTTCTCCCTCCTTCCAACTTACACAAACACACCCAACTCCTCTGACTACATTTCCACTCCATTTTAGGCCAAATGCTCCCAAAGCCACCGAGCACTCTGCACCCTTTCCTGCAAACGAGGTCCTAACAAATAATAGCAGAAAAAACATCATCCTGTAACCTCTCATTCTTATTTTTTTAAACCATTTTCCACGATTTTGCTGCACTCTATGTTTTCAAAGGAGTAACTTTGAGCAAAACTGAAGGTACTTGCCTTGCTGAGGAAAGAACATATAATGCAAAACGTAATCGTCGGTCTGGCAGGTAGTGCACAGGCCTCCCTGTTAATTAATCTTTAATGTCATTAATTGGTTGTCTGCTTGGTGGCGAGAAAAAGGGTAAACACTGTTCACAAATCAATTCAATTCTGCTGCTAACCAGCTTGTTTTCTAGGGGATAAAAACAATTATGAGCATTGCACTGAGTGGATACCCAGGCTTTACTGATAACACCACTGGAACAATAAAATATGCAAGCCATGCTCACCCGTGCGGGGCTGCTGATTGAGTTTCTTTCCTCTCAGATTGACTCCTTTGCTTGTTGTGGATGAAGGTACACGATAAGAACAGGATGTCTTTGGATTTCATTCTTTCTGGCCTGCTGACTTCTCTTTTTATACCCTGGGCTTGCCCTAAAACAGACCTTCTGAGGTCTGGTGCAGCATATGAAAATAGAAGTGCTTGTTCCTGGCTGTGGCTATTCCGCCATCTTTATGAGCGTATTTTTTCTTTCTGCAGCAGAATCTGGGATTTTTCAGTCTGCTAATCTCTGGAAATACTCAAAACCTGCCTGGATGCACTCCTGTCCAACCTGCTCTAGGTGAACCTGCTTTGGCAGGGAGGTTGGAATAGATGATCTCCTAAGGGCCCTTCCAACCCTCAGCATCCTGTGATTCTGTGAATGGCTGTGACAACCTCTGCTCCATCACCTGGCACGGCACAGCCAGCGCTTATAGTTTAAGTGTGAAGGATGGATGTGACAGTGCTTGTGACAGAGCATGAGCGTGTAAATTCCGGGGCTGTTAGTTAAATTTAGACAGCGGTGTGGGATAATATGCCAAAATGAGCAGGTCTCAGGATGCAGTATGTAAGATCTGTAGAGCAGATCTCATAGGTGGGTTCTGGTGCGATCCCTGTGTCAGTGGAGCAGCAGCGGCTCCCCACAGTCCATTGCTTTTCCTAAAGGTCAGGGGAAGGGTCTGTGTGTGTGACTCTGTAAACTGTTATTCCAGACTGTCTCCCAAACTCTATCTCCTATTTTAACCCTTTTTCTCCTGCCAGAATTAGCCTATTAGATTTTAGTCTTATTTCAAATGCACCTGAAATGCCCTTTAGTTAGCTAATTCCCCCTTTTCATGTTCTTAACCGCTTTTAGAAAAGCTCAGCTCATGTTATGATAACGTGACAATCTCCTACAGCAGCCCTCTGGTTGGGCCTAGAGAAGGCTGGCAGGTGAGCTGCGTGGAAAAGGTTCTCCCGAGCTCTCAAAATGATGCTCAGGACTAAGCAAAACATCAGCCTTGGCTGAACTTCAGAGCAACCCAAAACACCTGGTAAATTAGCCTGGTAACTCAGGAAAGCTGGGATTAGGGCAGCCTGGAACCGTATAGGTTATCAGTGAGTAGTAAGGGAGGAGGTTATTCCTCTGGTTACAGCCAGGAGTTGATATTTGGTTCTGCCACAGTCTAGTGTGTGAAATTTTGTTTGTTTTAAGGAAGAAAATACTACTTCCCAGGAATTTCTTTTAAAGTGGTGAGGCATTTTGGGTTACGTTACTGTGTGCTATACAAACAGCAAGGGATGTGGGCTAGCAGCAGAGTTAGGAATGAAGTAAAAGAACAACTCGGTGGAGGAAGAGGAGTTTGTAAGGTGCTGAAGAAGGACCATTTCACAGTGATACTGGATTCCCTGCTCAGCTCCACCCAGAACCTGTGGCGTGACTTGGGGTGAGTCTTTCTGTGGGATTTGTAGCTTGATCATTGTGTCCTGGTCCTGCTCTTGGTGCCTGGTGTTGCAGAGCACGAGGACGTGGTGATGTAGGTGGTGGCACTTGTACCCTCCTGGGTCTAGAGGAGATGCAGTGGCGTTGAACAGGCAGAACAAGTTGCCATTAGCAATGCTGGTGAGAAACTGTGCCATCAGACTTTCGTGTTTGTGACTTCTGCCTTTCCCCCACCCCCCCCCTGAAGGGCTTTAATGTTTCATAGGAGAGAGGGCTTTGGATTCTAACCCTGAGTGTTTTACTCCTGATTAAATATATGGTTTGGATATGAATTTGTGGTGCTTTGCCTCCTGCAGCTGTGGAGTTTGGACCTGGCAGCTTTAGGTTAGGTACATGTAGAGACAAACCTTAATTCCTTCAGTAGGTCTGTTCCTTCAGCAAACACCTTTATTCAAACACCCTGTAGGATTTCCTGTTCCATCATGACAGTTCTGAATGCTCTGTTTGCAGTGGTTTTGATTTTTAACATGATGGTATTTATGAAACCTTTGTCACTGTCTCTCAAGTGGAGTCTCTTTGTGTCCTTTTAATCTTAAAATTCCCTGATATGGAGAACCTCCTCTGTGTCTCAGATGTTTTCACAAAAAATCATTGGGGCTTTTCTGCCACCAGTTGAATGCTGGTTTTTTTTCCTGAATTCTGAACAGAAAAACAATCCTCAACATATCTTAAAATGCCCCATTCACCTACCTTGAGTGAGCCAACTGGTCTTTCCTTCATGCCCCTCTCTTGAACTGAAGCACTTGCCAGAGAAGCTGCTGCTTCCACATAATCTATCAGCTACTGTTGGGATTTTCAAAGATTGTCTGAAACTTATATTACTTTTCTTTTGAAAATTGCTTTAACTTAATTACTCATAGCAATTCAAGAGGGTAATGCTCTTGCTGGTTGGGGTAATTAGGAAGCCTTAATTGGCTCTTTAAAAAAAAAAATCAAAACTTAGCTGTGTCATTGCTATATCACCCTCATTAGTTCAATCTGGCAGCTTTTAACTGTCACATTTATGTTTCTGATTTACATATTCTTTCCCATGGGGCTGAGCAGTATAACTGGCAATAATAATAATAAGAAAGTTGTTACTCCAGAGAGTCATTACATAGAAATGTGGATATAGACAGTATGTGAAGAATATCCCAGTATTTTACAGTTGAACTTGGTTTATTACCACAGTACTTAAAAGACAATTAAAAGTGTATATGGGCGTGTGGCTTTTTTTCTGTCACTTCCCTTGCCTTCGTTTAAATTCTGTGGGTGTACAAGAGCACATTGTTGCTCTTTAAACACCGTTATTTTTGGTGGGTAAAAATGGCAAATGTAAGCTCCTCTCAAGTACTATGCTAAAGTGGCCAGGGATTTAATTTCCAGAATACTAAAAAAATCTTTTTGCTGGAGTCAGCTGAAGGTTTTGCTCATGATCCTGAGCAAAGCAGGTAGTGATCTAGATATACTTAAATCTTAGTTAGAACGACAATTTTGGCCCAATCTGTACTGTGTCCTAAAAGAGATATGAAGTCTTTATGTAAAGGTATATTTCACACCTTTTTCACTTAAAAAAAAAAAAAATAGTTTCCCAGTTTGCTGTTGGCTACAGCAATACAAGTATCACTTTCCAGATTTACCATGCTTTGCAAAAACTGCCCCTTGCTGCCATCTGGGGCTAATGCTTCATCCTGAATATTGTATTTGTAGTGCACCTTCTCAGCCTCACTACAGTGGGTTGTGAAAAAAAGACTCTCAGTTGGAAGGAGATACTAAGGCATGTGCTGTCCTTGTGGGAAGCTGCTGCTGGGATCAGAATGAGAAATAGCAGTAAGGGAGCATCTGAGCAGAACAGGCTGCCTTTATGTAGAAGGGTCAGGGTTGAATTGCACAGGTGACCTGAGGAGGGTGCAGCGAACAGAGATGAAGGTCTGGGGCTGGAGAGGCACAGCTCTCAGTGCTTTTGAGTGTTGGTGATTTCAGGTAATCAGATCATTTGGAAAACACCTTTGTATGTAAAACTACAAATGGCCCAGCTACCCTTTGCACGTCCTCTATTATATCTCTTGCTAAGAGTTCTCTGTGTGTATTGAAAAGGGGAAGACAATAGAGAATCGGTTTCAGTCTGAATATCCAGGGAGCTGGGAAGTAATTTCTAAGTTACTTATCTGATGTGTATTAATCAAAGCTACTGGAAATGGAGGATGGCAGATGACTGGCCTCTTTGAACTGATTTTATGATGTTGAAGGACAAATTTTTAACATTTGGACGTAGATTAATTATTCAAGATTATATTAACTTTTTAAATGAGTATGCAGAACTGAAATTTTATTCCTTTCTTGCTGCATCAAAAGCAAAACATTTTATTCTTAATGAAGCTCGTGGTGTGAGTGTCATGGAGGAGTTAACACATTTATTTATAATGGGTATCTCCCTGGTCTCTTTGTCTGCTTGCTGGTTACTGAGGATCTTGGCCCTGCCCTGATCCCCCAGGATGGCCAGCAGATCCCTCTGACCTCATTTGCAGAAGAACCACCATCATTTTTATCTCCTCTCTCCAGGGACTTCCCTTTGGGGAAATCTTGATCAAACCACTTTGATGCACCATAAACCCCTGGTACTCTTGCAGTTCACTCCCCAGGCTTGATGGCATCTGGAAGGTACCAAAAGATGGGTTTTTTTCCTCTTTAATATGAACAACATTCTGCTGTCTGCAGGAAAAAAAAGCTCGGCCTTTTTTTTTTTTTCCTGCACTTTTCCTTTGCCCCTTGACATAGCTTCCTCAGATGTAGGATGCTGCCCCTATTTCTCTGTTGCTCTTCCAGCTGTCATCAGCATGAATTTGCTTGAGAAAACATGCCACTGGAGTTGAAAAGTGACCAGCAAGTGGTAAACTCAATAGATTTGTCAACAATATAGCAGCTAGATTAAGAGACAGCCTCTGGTAATGATATAGTCCATCTCCAGTTTATTAAGATACTGTGGGTTTGAGAAGCTTCTAGATGAATCTGCAAACGGTGCTGAAACAAAACATATGAATCTTTCCATCTGGCTGCTTTTTTACACAGTATTTACTTACTTTTAATGGCTAAGCCTGAGCTAAGCAAGCATGTTCCTGTGAAATCAGCTACTGTTTGCTCTTCCCCAGCCATGCTTACCCTCTGCAAAGCCACAGTATAAACTAATTAGGGATTTGCTATTTGGAGAAAGTTATGATAAGTCTGCCAACAAGGGCATCGGCTAATCTCATTGCACACACGTCAGTGGCTATACATGTGTGAAATTAAGTGGGTTTTTGCTGATTCCTGTAGACTGCCTATTTTTATCTTGAGACAACATTCCCAATCGTAAAATGCATTAACATCTGCTATCGGGGGCTTACTGTAATATGTGTAACACCAGCAGCAATTCTTTGATATCGCCTTCAAATGCATTGTTAAGGGAGATCACAGAAATGGCTTTGATAGGCTACATGATTTACCTAGTAGAAGGAAAAGCTGATAGGGAAAATAATCCTGTGAGGTTTTTTCTTCAAATAGAAATGCTATAGATGGATCTGGTGCCTCGGCTGGCGATAGGAGCTGGTCTACCTGAGGGAGCTTTGTTCTTTTAAACTAGTGTTAAGTGAAATGATTGGTCTGTGAAGACCTTGGAATCAAACATACACCTGCATTTGGGGAGTCTGAAGTAATAACAACGCAGAGAAGGGAATAAAAAAAAACCCGCAATAAACCAACTGTCTTCTATGCAGTGAAGAGGGAACATCTCCAGTTCTAAAACCTAAGCCTAATTTTTCTCTGGGTCACAATAAAACAATAACTATTTAGCTTCTACAGGATTTGCTGCAGGGCATATTACTGTAGTGAAAGCACCAGATACAGATGGCCAAGACGACAATATTCAGTTTATTCAGTAATGTGTTTTCTTTGTACTTTTAAAGAGATTTCTAGCTAGGTGAAGCTTTCTGGGTTTTCAGCTGAAGCATAACTTTGGAGGTAGTAATGTGTTATTGGGGAAGAGAGTAAGAATAATGAAATATAAATTTTGTCACATGTGTCTGAACTTAACTGCAGGTAGGCCTGATAAAATAACTCCTCTGGCAGTGAGCAATTACTTCATGGAAACGTTGCTTTTGATCAGTTGTCGTGGTAAATGCCTTTAAGCACCATGCAACGACAGTCTTGTGGAGCCTTTTGATTTAGCACAACCAAGACTGGCTGCTCAAGGATGTCAGAAAATGTCCTGTGTCCTCTGTGTGCTGCTCGGCACAGCCTGCCCATGCTAATGTTGCCCTTCTCTTTAGGGATGCTCCAGGGCATTGTCAGGATACCATCCTCTCTATCCCTGGCTTGAGCTGCTCCACAGTACAGCGGCTGCAGGATGCCACTGCACCCAAAACTTGGGAGGTTGGGGGTGCGTGTGTGTGTGCGTGAAAGCAAAGAGCCAAGAAAAAAAGAAACAACCCAAAACAAAGAACCTCACAAGAAGACCATTTTTTTTTTTTTTTCCTCTTCCTCTTGAAGCATCACACCCTGTTTCAGTCTGGAATCTCATTACAAAACTTTTTTGGATCCGTGTGCTTTCTACACTGTTGAATAGAGATCAGCATTCAGTTTTCAGACAGTAGAAGATGTCGTGAACTGTACTGCAAAGTCTGAAATAGCTGTGTGTGGAGGGAAGTGTATAAGATAGAGGTGCTTTGTTGTTATCTGATGGCTGGCCTATAACTACTTATTATTTTTGTTCTCTCTCAATTGTATGGAAATATGTGTAGTGGGGATCTGCAAACCCAGAGAGGTTTGGTGGTACTCGAAGGGAAGGCTTTCCTTTTACATCTTTCTGGGGATGGAGAGAGGAAAGGCAAGAAAAGTCAGAATTAACTGAAACCCGCATTTCTTCCCTGTTAATTAAACTAAACCTGTATGATCAGCTAAGTCACGAGGTGCATGGAAAATAGAAAGTGAGAACATCCAGTTAATAATGGACTGACTGGACATGGGATTTATGTAGTTAACCTTATGGGTGTTAATGCATGTGTAGGTTGTGAGGAACAAAACTAAGCGGCTTCCTATAATGGGCTAATTGGGAATGCTGAGACTGTTGCACACCAAGCAAAATAACGAGGCTGTGAGCAAGATGCTGAGTTTGGGATATTTGCCCCATGGTATTCAAAGCACAGAAGAAAATCCACAGAAATTGCAGGGCAGACTAGCCTAATCACAAATCCCTGCTGTAGCAATCAGGATCAAATGAATAGTAATTGTGTTAATCAGCTTGTGAACTTTTATGCCATGTTCATAATTTCAAATATCACCAGATCCTGTACAGTGAGTCAGTTGCTGCTGATATAATGAAAATGTATGTGGGAGGAGACATTTGTTTTGTGAGAAGCTAGTTGCTTTATTTTTCCTCTAGCAACTTTTGTCTAAGCCTTGCGTTCGTTTTAAATTATTTTTTATTTTTTAAATACTTGAAGTTGCAGAAATTTTCCGAAGTACAACTCTGGAATCCCCATCCTATATGGAGCTGAGGTACCAGTCTCCCACAGATGATACTTTAACCAATTTGTATCTTCAATTTACTAGAGAAAACAGGACAACCCCTAGGCTCCTGCTTAATATTTACTCCCTTAAAACTGGAGCTGAAGGTGCAGGAGCTGCTGGCAGGTTGGGTGCTATTTTGCTGAACCAGTCAGTCGTGCCTTGCAAATCAACAGGAGGGTTATTTTGGCAGTGACAATTAAGGAATCCTATTTACCGTGCACCTGGGGAAGCAGCGTTGCCCAGGGCTGAGCTTCCCAGCCAGTGGCTGTGCTGGTGTGGGAACCTCTGAGCTGTTATTTCCTGATGTTGCTGCTTTTTTTTCCCTCAAATGGATGCTCTTTTGCCTCTTGTTTATTGAAATTGTGAGCTCTGCAGGGCTCTGGAGCCCTAACCCAGGAGCAGCTGTACTTATGAACAGTTGTGCTGATGCTCTCTCTCCTGTGTGTACTTGCATGTTTGCTTGTTTAGAAGTTTTTCATGGGCAGTATTCTGCTACTAATAACAGTAAATAGGAGCAATAAATGTTATGCCTAAAAGGAATGAAATAGTCTGTAATGACAGGACATTACACAGCAGATCAGACTTTATGCTTTCTTGTCTTTTACTAATCACAATATCTTGCTTAATTATGTGCCCAAATCCTCCTTGCAGAAGTAGGTATAGATGTCCGTCCTGCATCTGGGACCACCTTCCTCCTTCCTGAAAAATGGCAATCCAAGTGAGACAAAATCAGCATTTAAAATAAGCTTCACGTTCCTGAAGTCAGAAAGAGACTCATGCCTGTTTGAAGGCAGGCTCTGTCAAAGCCAAAGGGAATTTTGCTTCAGTGGAAATGGAGTTGATCCAAATGCAGAATGAGAATGTAGAAAGTGGGTACAGGGAGCATTAGGGAGAGCAAAGTAGGAAAACGCTTTGAAAGGTAAAACTAAATTAAGAATTGAAGTAGCCTGGATTCAATTTCTGTCCCTGCATTGTTTCCTTTGTAAATTTGAGCAAATTACTTAACCTGAATGTGCCCTAATTAACAGCTTATGAAACACATATCCTGGTAAGCCAAAAGAGTCTGGTGTGGCGCTTTTTTTCTTTTCTCCTTTAAATGTGCCCATGCCTTGCAGCACAGGGCCTGGATTCCTTGGAAGCTTTCAAGTGTATCCAAAACACAAATGCAGCCTGTGTTGTGTGTGTGGTGGTTTTTTTTTGTTTTAAGGTCACGTGATATATGCCATAACTGAGGAGGAAGGGTCAGACACAAAGTGGTGGGAGGTGAGAGGGGACAGCTGGGATCACAGCACTGCATCTCCATGTCAATTAAAGCCCGCTAATGTCACTGCTTGGCAAGTGGCATCAGCACCCAAATTTCCTTCAGAACAAGGCTGCCAAAGTCATTTTATTGCAAAAGTCTCATCTTTATGAAGAGATGTCTACAGGAGTCTTCTCATGCCTAAATTCTGGTCTAGCAGCATAGGAGAGAGAACAGCTTGTCTCTTGACCTACGTGGATTAATACTTAAAAACTATATGATTCTTTCCAATGCCATAGTTAAATTTCAAGATGCTTATCTTAGTCTGGTTTACTTGTCCCCCTCGGATGATGCTGCTCTAAGACGCAGGGCATGTGCACAGGGATATTGCACTGTTCGGCTCTCCAGCTTCTGACCCTTTGTATGGGGAAGTCATATTCCCTTCTTTTTCCTGACAGGAGGACAGGGCTCTTTTGAGGTCTTCCTGGAATCGCTGCAGCAAGCTGTGAGGTGAATAATAGATGACATGAAAATCCCTGCCCAGTGAAGAGAGAGTACAATGTGGTGCAGTTTTCCTGTTGCACCAAGAACCTGGTCGTGTGCTGAAAGCGTGCAAGCAGTAATCTGCAGTTCAGGGACCATGGTGGGGGGAAGCGCCTAATAAGAAATAAAAGCTCTCGTACCTCACTGTCCTCTAGCTGGAGATAGAGGTATGCAATCTTTTCATTCTGACAATACCTCTTCCTCTTAGGAAGTCTGTCTTTGTTCCCCTGTATTGCAGCAAAACCAGCAGCCCCTCTTTTACATTTGTGTCTTTCCCATTCCTCCTAGCACTGAAGAAAAACCCTTTGCAGTGCTCAGCCTGACCTGTGAGGGCATGATTCCAGCTTTTTGAGGCTGACCCCAGCCTCACCGTATTGCCCCTCTACCCCATGGGGTCCCTGTGTCCAGTAGAGCCTGGTCTGCCATCAGCTTTATGGGTTTTCTCCTTCCCTTAAAGCAGGTTTTGGTGTTGCAAACCCCTCTCCTCAGGGTTGTGCCCCTACAGGAAGCCCACAGGACTCCTTCCATGTGTGGTGTGGATGGCTGGAATGGAGGGGGGAGCAGAGGGGGCTGAGGCTATGTGGATGGGCTGTGGTCACCCATGGGCCCTTCAGTCCAAGAGGCTCTTCTCTCACCCCTTTTCTCCTGTCTGCCCTGACTCTGTGGTTGGAAAGAGAGGCTAAAGGCAATCTTCCTTTTATATCCCAGTTTTAGCTGCATCGACTGTTATGTCATCCTGGAAATTTCAGACCCTCTCTGAGTATTCTTTTTTAGTCTTCAGTATAATGATGGACTGACTCTCTTTGACTGCTGGGAGACCCTTTCCTGTCACCCTATGAGATTTTCTTCTGATCTTCCTGAGGTGCCTTCCCCCCCTCCCCCCGGTTTATTCTTTTCACAATGACATAGGTTGTTTGGTTTTTTTCATGCTCATCTTCCCCTCAGGGCATTGTGTGACCCAACTATCTATCTTTCTGTATTTTCATTTTTCTTTCTGTTTTTCCTTCTTTGGCATCTTCGCACAAACATTTCCTTCATATTTTCTGCTGTTTTATCTTTTCCTTACAGGTCACCACTGCCTGCTTAATAATTTATTTCAGCATTTCTAATTCCAAAAATATATCTTTAACTTTACATTTTAAAATTAATTCTAATGTACTTAATTTGGTGATATCTTGAACCCATTGAATACAAACCCTTAAGCAGAAAATAATTTAGGTGAAATTATTAAAGCAAGTTTAGCGGAGAATGAGAATGAAGTATCTTCACATCTGAAATGCAGAGATAGCCTTAGTAAAATTTGTGTTAGGAATAGACTGGGTAGCTTGATCTTTGTTCTCTCCTCTCCCTCTTCTCAGTTTTTGAAAGCAAAGAGAAAAAGGACTGCAGAAATGTCATTGGTATTTTCCACCCCTCTTGGTTTGGGCAGGTTTTCTCCTTGTTAGCCCAGAAGGTCACAAGGACAGAATGGAATATAAATGACACTAAAAATGTTTGCATTTCATGCAATTTAAACATGTACACTTAATATGCTGTCTTTGATTGGACTCTCTGTTTCCAAACTTCCAAAGCCAAGAAGCTTTAGCTCTGCAGAAATCTGATGTGGCTGTAGTTACATGCATAATTGATCCATCAACCAGGCATTCAGTGTTGATCATCAGAACAGATCATAAGTCCTTCCTCTGTCTTCCGTAATTATGTAATTTTCCAATTACAGAATGTCACTGTTATAATTAATAACATTAAACATTGATTTTTTTTTTTTAAATTTATTTTAAGGTCATTATCCTGCCTTTCTCTTAAAATGAGGTTTGGAGTTATTGTAGCAGTGAGTAGGACCCGTGAGGAACAGAAGATGGCATTTGTGTGTCACAGACCTGACTCATACCCACTGCAGTGTGCCTCGTTACCTGAGATGGGATGTGTTGTAACCCAAAAACCTGCTTTTGCAGAAATTCAAAATTGTTCTTCCAACAAACTCAAAATGTTGAAGTCTGTAGCAAATCTGGGAAGACAAGGATCTCCAGTCAGCACATCTCTGCTCTGAGGAAGGCTCCTTCTTTTGTTTGCCTTCTAGCTGTTCAGTCACACGGGGGTTGCATCTCACCACATTGTGCCTCTTTTTATAAGAGTAGAGCTCCTTTTCTCGTCCTGTCTTGTACCTGCAGGCTTTGTCTGCAAAGTACCTCATGTCTTACTTCCTACAAACTCCTTGGAAGACCTAGGCCATTCTCTGTGTATTCCTGGGCTGCATACTGTGAAGCTGTATGTAAGACATACTATCAGGGTGTATGTATACCTCCCCAGAAATTCAGAATTATCCTGATCTATGCTGTGGGTATCTTTTTCTTTGCTTTCTCACACCCTTTACTACAGAGAGAAATGCCCTTACAGAATGGAAAGCACAAGTGGATTGTGCATGATGTTTGTTGGGGATGTCTCTGGGTGAAGCTGGATTTGAGCTGACAACCTTTCATGAAAAATAATTAGTGGTGGAAGATAATTAATTCTAGAAGTGGTTTAATTGCTTTCCCTTTCTAAGTTCTTACTATATTTGGACTTTGCTTATTTCTTGAGCCAACAGGTCATGGTTTTATAATCATCACTGCCTACAACTGGTGTAGGAATCGGTGTACAGAAGTAGGGCTTTGCTGTCAGCCGTGGGCATAGCAGGAGTCCAGAGGAAGAGAGTTGAAAGTTGAGAAAGGCTGTATGTAATATATGCGAAGCAAGTGTCTTGTCTTGCTCAATAAGGTCCTTCTATATGTGGTGTGGTAGGTTGGTTTTTTTTTGTTTGTGGTTTTTTTTTTTTTTTTTAATCTGGAAAAGAACCAGACTAGTGAAAATCTACAGATGGATGGAGGGGGTGAGCAGGAGGGAAGATTTTTTATAAGGGCAGTAACTGTAGTCTCAACTTTGCTGTTGAATGGCTGGTGATCTTAGTAAGTTTATAATTCAGGTGGATACATATGTGTCGTTGTTTAAGAAGCCTGGGATAAAATATGCTAGAAAATGGGAAGACGTAACTGTTAGCGAAGTCCAAATGAAGCAAGTTAAATTGTTCTACTTGCCTAGGGATGACTTAGTGCTAAGAGAGGACACGCTTACCATCAAAATAAGTTAGTGTCTTGGACCTGGAATGGGAAAGAGGGAAGAAGAGAGAAAACTCTGCCTGAAAAATGCAAAAAAGCAGTTTGATATCACAGCTATGACATATCCTCCATTGTACACGTTAATCAAAAAACATGAGGTGCTTTAGCACTTATGAATAATTCAGGCCACTGAGAGGAGGCCATTAGACACTGACCCTACACAAGCCTGGTCCCATCAATCTCTGTTTCTGAAGGAAACCCAGGCAATGGCAGCATCCTTTTGAGAGAACCAACACAAGACACTTTTGATTTGCAAGCAAAAGTGGCCCTCAAGTAAGAAAATCAATTCCAACACAAAATGACATGTGAGTTTTATTAAGTCGGCATCGTCTAGCCTGCATTATTTAATAGTATGAGCTGCTCTGACCTCTGTGAAGAGTTAAACTGCAAGAGCAGAATCAAGTATGCTTCAGTTTAGTCCCAGAAGTCAGTCAAGGGTTAAGGTAGAAACAGTCTGGCAAAGCTGGATTTGCCTACTATTTATGTCCTGGAAAAACAAGTGTTGAAATGTAAAATCTCAGGTCCAGCTAATTGTTGCAAATAAGAACAGGTGCTTCACTTTAGTGCATTTGGTTGACATCAGCTCTGAAAAACCTACAAGAACAGGTTTTCTTTGAGAGAGCAACAAAAGTTAGGGACAACTTCCTGGTAGCTTTTTGGCTCTGACTAGAGTGGGGAAACTTGCCAGAATCCATTCTTTCCTGATGTTTTGGGACCCGTGTTCTAGACGTAACTTGAATAGTTGCAGTTTGGAAAAAAAAGTTGTACACAAACATAATGAAGAAATAGTTTTCCCCTCTCGATACTGTTAATATTTGAAGATTGCAACACTTATTATCAGTCCAGAAGGAATTGGTGGCTTTCAAAGTTTAGCAATGAAAGAGGGAGTGACAGATCTAGGAGTGTCCAATAGCTGTGAGAGATTTTCTGGTGACATGGAGGATAGAGGTCTCTATTGGTGATACAAGATGGGTTTCCAAATGTTTCCTAACTCTCTGGGTTTGACTGAAAATCTTGCACTTGATAATGCTTCCTTGACAAAAGTGTCATTAAAACTGTTAGATTCTGAAAAACAATAGTTTTAGCAGATGTTCTTTTTCTGCTGAGGAAAAAATGACAGAATTTAAGACTTTTTTTTTCCCCTTTAAATTAAAGATGTGTGAAACTTCTTAGTCCAAAGTTTTTCTCCTAAAAATGTTCATTTTGCCGGTTTACTTTGGCTGCTAATATCTTGCCTTACAGGTTCTAAATGAAACGTCCATTTGAAACATCATACTGAAGCATTTAATTTTAGAATTTTCTGTACATTTTTTGCTACAGATTAGAACAAGAAAATCTTTTCTTGTTGATGAACTTTTTTTTTTTTTTACTTATTCTATTCAGCCAGAAAAGTGGAAAATCAATTATTCACACAATTCTATTTGAGTGAAGGCTTAGGTCAGGTTGGTTCTTACTTTACTCTGCCATTCCAATTATTTTGTAATATATGCAAATTCCCTTTGGCTCTTTGGCTCTCTGATAGTCTAGTCTGTCAAACCTTGGCTGCCTAATTGCATTAAAAATGAGACTCATCAAGCAAATCAGATGCAATTTTGCACTTAACTGTTCTAATTGTTAAGAAGGTTTTCTCAGTTGTTAAAGGGAACCATCCTTTGATACTACTTTTTTTTTCCCCCTACAGATAAGGACTTTATAGTGCCACTCAACTCTTAAGAGCAGAATGTAAAGCTACTTTAAAGATCTGTTAGTTTCCCCCCAGAAACATGTAAATTAGACTCCCTAGTAAGACCAGAAATGCAAAGCTTCGTGAGAAGCCGGTGCTGAAGGCTCCAACTTGTGCTGTTGAGATGGCACAGAAGGAGACTTTGAGACCAGTAGCCTGAATTCCTACTCCTGGGCAGAGGCAATCATTGCTTTCAATGAAACCATTTCAGCAAAGATCTAAGCCTGAGGATGAGGCTCTGAGTCACTGGTTTCCTTCAGTAGTGAAGCCATCTCCCCAGAGACTTCCGTTTTGCAAGCCCAACTCTACCCTGTTGATTAAGGAATCCCATGACTTGGACCACAAGAAGTTCTTCATTTATTTCGGATACAATTAAAGGCAAAGAAATTTAGTGTGTAATTTGCTGGCAAGCTGCACACCCCCACCTCTCCTCTCCACCTCCTCCCCCCCTCCCCCATTACCCCCTAACCCTTCTGCTTGTTTTCCAAATTTGGGTAATGATGAGACTCTGGGGAGATGTGAATTATAACTTGTCTGTGGCTTGGCTAATGAAGAAGGAACAGACTTTGTTTCCATCTGGACTGTGGTTGTATTTATTTTCTCCTCTTTAAATAAAGGAAGTTGAATTTCTTAAAAATTACTGCAAAAGTAAATTAACCTGGGTTTACTGGTAGTGAGAGTGTGGCTTCTGAACATCCCTTGTCTAACTGAATGCTTGTTGCTTATATAAAAGTGTGTTAACATTAGGAGAATATCTTCACTCTGTAGAGTTCTGAGGGTTTGCTTACAGGAGCAGCTTGCTGGATGCTAGCTGTGCAGGAACTTTTCTACGTACAGCCTCTGCCTGTGTTTTCTTGTGAAGTGTCCAAACGATCCCTTCTGCAGGGAAAAAAAGAAAAGAGGGTTGTAAGTGTAAGGAAGTCCTAGATTTGGAGATGAAAGAAGTGCTGTCTGCCTCTGCATCCCCTGGTCTTATAGGAGATTGGTTGTGCAGATAAGCAGTGCTTCAGCTAGAAAAGCTGTTAAAAAACTTAGTTTCTTCCAGTGAGCTGAGAGCGAGACCTAAATATTTTTGCCTTTCCAGGTTTTCCAAAGTGATACAAGGGGCTGGAAAGACCAATATCTGATAAATGGAATTGAAAACATGACTTGAGGGACCACAGAGACCAAGTGAAGACAAGACCAATTAGCAGCAGTTAGGTGGTTTACACTATTTTGGGATTAATTTCTAACAGTGTGGCCTGGGCAAATGCCATTTGTTTGACATCATCTAGTCCTTCCTCAACCCACTGATGTGTTCTTCTGGGTGATTAGGGGGTTCCCACATGGCCAATGACTTCCCTGCAGTCTCCAGGAAGGCTTGTGGTTGGTTTTGGAGCACTGCAGGGAAGGGTGCAGGGAACTTCCACATTACAAAACCTTAGTGCTAGCTGCAATATTTTTCTTAATCTTCTTGGAAAATGAGAAATTAATTTTCAGATAAGTTGTAGGAGATACGAAGGAGCAGTTGGAGAGAGTTTTCTTATGTTTTTGTTTTGCCTCAAAATGACCTTAAATCTTCACAATATGTTTCCATATGTCCTCAGACCATAACATTGGAAAATGTACATATGGCTCTTAGCATCAACAGGGATGGTGTGAAAATGAAGCTGGAATAGAAAAGAGCTGTAACTCCAAGTAGAAGAAACAGTTTCCTATTCTTTTGTACATAGAAACTTGAGTCTGAAATTCATCCCTGGAGGACAGGAAGCCCACCAAAAATCCTACTTGGGTTCTATTTTGAGAAATCAAATGGGTCTTCTCTAAGTAGAAGGCCAGAATACAAATTTGTTAACATTCATAACATTTTTTAGCATGTCCTAATCTTATTATTTATGTTTTTCTTTTCTCTGGGCTTTATATTCACTCTTAAAGTTATTTGCCTTGTTGGACGTAGAGGCCGTTTCATTTCCAATTCAAAATCTGCAGCACACGCAACACAGATGCCTCCTCGCATTTATGCACACCCATGCCTCACACATCAATGCATAATTTGTGTGTGTGTGGGTACTTTTGTTCTTTTAGATTGATTTTTTTTTTCTTTAACGCAAGACGTGTAGAGAGAGAGGACACAGCTGTTTGAGCAGTAGAAAACTGAACGCATGCAGTAATGGACTTCAGTAATGCATCCTGTCTCCTGTCAGTCCTGCATGTATACTATGTCATGTTTGCTGCTCACTTCTCTTAAAGGAATAAAATAAGATGGAGGAACAACTGGATGCCTGTGTCTGGCCTTTCATGCTATCATGTCTACGAGGCCCCTCATGCATTAGATCAGATGTGAAGTCTTTCTTTTTTGTTTTCCCTTTTGATAAGATGACAAACGGTTTGTCTAATTCAGTAACTGATGTATTTAAATGCCTTGGCCCAGCTCCTGTAGCTTGCTAAAATATATAATTCAATCTTATCAGATCCTGTTACACTGCTTCCTTGTTGACCATATGGTGGCAAAGTACTGAGAAAGGAAATAGATTTAGGAAAGAAACAATGAGAATTGTTCCTGCTTCTGAATGATATATGGGGTTTACTTAGTTCCTACTGTTTCCTGAAAGGGCACTCTGGAGAGTAAATTACTCTGTTAATGGTGTCTAAAGACATGCGCCTAAAATAGCTTCTGTCCTACTGTTAATAAATAATCTGCAAACATGTCACACTTCTCAGCTTTTCATTATATTAGGGAGAATACAGACTTTACACAGTCCTGTCCCTGGGTGTGCATTTAATTTTATCTAGCTTTCCTCATTCACCAATAATAGAGTATCAGAGCTTTCTCCCAAGTTCTGACTCAAGGAAAAGGCTTGCATACATCGTGCCCTTAAGCTTTTTATTTTTTAAACCATATCTGGTCCCCAAACCACTATGTGCTGTTTTAAATTTTTTTAAGTTTTGTTTTTGTTAAGAAGTCTGGGAGGCATTTTTAAAAAAAATCTCAAATCTCTTGGGGTGAGGTCGCAGGACTGACTCGGACTCTCAGCTTCTGCTCCTTGATGAAATGAATTAGTTCATGGAAGCCACATGTCCTGTGGCAAGCGCATATTGGGTGAACCAAGATCAAACTGGTGTAATTTCTTGGCTTACAAACAATACAGAACTTGCTGACACTGGAAAAAATGAACAGACTGAAAGCACAAGTGAGGGGATTTTCTTGATCTATGGATGCTTCTCCTTGGAATGCACAGACAGTACAGATGACACTCTTTTATAGCTAAAGGGGTTTTCATTTTATTACTGACACTGGTCTAGTTTGAGTGATGTTCCCCTGTTCCTCTGTAACCCTACCTCTGTAGACACTCTACCCTGGAAAACTGTGGCTTAGCTTCAAAGGGTTGTTTCATTTCTCCTCTTCCTCTCATCTCTGGTCACTCACCTTTCAGACTCCAGATTTGTTTCTCTTCCACTGTCCATCCCCATCCCCTTTGCAACTGCACCTGAACTGGCAGCAGATTTGGCAGGGAGCTTAGGCACAGAGATGGTCTCTCTTTTTTATGTTCTTCATTCCTGCCCCCCAAGCAAGACACAACCATCCACCCTGTGATGGGAGTCACCCTGGGGCAAGCCTGTGGGTATGGCCAAGGCGCCTGTGGGTCTCTGTCTGGTGATGGTGAAACCCTGGCTGTAGAGAACAGATGAGGTGGGGGCTGCTGTTCTTTTCAAGCTCTTGGGGATGCGTTGTGTAATGTTTATATTAAAAAAAAAAACAACCCAAAAACCCCCCAAAACCAAGTGTGTTTCTGTAGCTGAAAAAGAACAGTGCTCCTTATTGTCAAGGTTTCCTCCAGAAGACAGTGTAATACATTACTCCTAAAGATAAATAACAATTAAGCAAAATTTTTGGGACCTGACCTAAAATTTTGCATTTGCCTAGATAAGCAGATAAGTGCGTAGATAAAGATTAAACTGTCCTCTGTATGAACATCTATATGAATGCTCTGGCTGATTCTATGATAAGAACCAGCTGCAGAAGTCTGTCTTCCTTTTCCTTTTACACTTTCCAACTAAAAAACAAAACCCTCACTATCCTATCTTTATAAAATATGGCTTAAATAGGACTGTCTTCTGACTTTCCTTGTATTTTGATTTTCTGGTGTCATCGCTTTGCTGGAAATTTGTATCACAAGGTTCCTCATCTTATTGTAGTCGTGTGTAAAGCATGTCCCAGTGACTGCAGTGAGCTGGGCTATCTTGCCCTGTTGCTAGTATTAAGTCTGGTGTCACCTTTGATCATCTCCATTTATGGCTTAATTTTGCCTTTCAAAAATGCCAGACAGGAACTCATCAGGAATCTCCTATGATGTGTTTTGGGGTGGGCAATCCCAGCCTGTGCATGTCCTCAAAGCTATTCTCTGCAGTAATGAATTAGCTCAAGGAACCTCGCTCCTCGAGGGTATCAGTAAAGCTTAGCAGAGTTCAAAAACCCTGGAAACAGGGAGTTTACAGAACTATCTAAAGTTATATCAGCCATAAAATAATATCCAACTGATGAATGTTAATTAGAAGCTTTTCTTATGTGATTATCCATCTCTTGTGCTGTCCTCTGAAACAGTTTATCCTTTTCTCTAGAAATGACAAGTATCCAGGGTAAGAGGAGTTGCTGAATTTATCCAGTGTGGCAAGTCCCCTGTGCACTGATGAAGAGGTCATGGGAAGATGTTTTGAAGTGCAATCAAAGTAAAAATGGAAAAAAAAAGTTCTACCTTTACAGCTGTTTATTACCTTGCTCTTCATCATTAATGCCTCCCTGAGATAAAATGACAAGGGCCCTAAATGTTTTTAAAATAATTTCCTGGGATCCTTAAAATAATTTAATGAATAAAATCATCAGCTACACTAATTTCTCTGCTAAACTAATTACAGTAAATCTGCAAAGCAAAGGAAGGAGTGGGGTTTAGGAAATTGTCAGTTTTACAGATTTTATTCCTCCCACCCCCCCATGCTGTTTGCTTTGCCCTGGCATGGCCCTTTATATTGATGAATAAAGGATGAAGCCCTAATGCTAGTTAGATTAGTGTATGATTTTTCATTTGGAGAGCGATTGCCCAGGTAAAGCCTAAAATGACTTTATTGTCTATACTGAGGCTTTCTGGTGAAAGAGCAGCATGCAGGACTTCTTGGTCCTATTCTAACTTCAGACTAAATGATCTTATTTCCCAAAATATTTCCCATCTGACAGCATTTAAAAGCCAATTTTCTCAAGCATTTTGAGACGCTGGACACTGATTACTCACTGGTTGCAGTTTGCTTCAAAGTTTCTTAATGGGGACAGAAAACCTTTTATCTGAAGAGACCTGAAAAGTGCTTTGCAAATAGCAATTAACCTTCATGCCATTCCAGTCTGCTGTCAGCTGTTAACCTTGTAAGCTCTCTCCTGAATCCTTTGCCTGTGTGTGTTCTGTGCCTGAGCCCTGATTTAATATATGAGATGTTACGGCAGTGTTAGTAAAAATCTTCTCTTGACCCAGGGAGAAACTGGAAGTCTGGGGGTCACTTCACTTTAAGACGTAAAGGGAAAAATGAAAGTTTTGTGGAACCCACGTGGATTCTGAGTGGAAACGGGAAAGGGTAAGTCAGCATTTGGCTTTTTAAAAATCTCTTTTCCTTTCCAAATGGTTCCATCTCTAAGAGTTTTGATGTGTTAAAGGAGTTTTAGGTGTTTGCGTGGCAGAGCCATGATTGATCACTGCAGATGAAGCTTGCAAATCTCAGGATGCCCAGCTCGAAAAAAGCTGCTCTCTTGGTGAAATATTTTAAACTGATCAATAACTGCTCCTTTTGTTTATAATTTACACTCTGAGCAGTGGAAATGGGCAGTTGAGAGTTGATCTGATATCTGTAGGTCCCTTCCTGCTCTGCCTTTGAAGAACAAGGTTAGATGTGAAGAAACATTAGGCATCGGTCATGCTTGCTTCCTTCCCATGTTCCACAAAAACTATCAGCTGCACCAGGATAAAATCGCATTAATGCTGTGGCCAACCAGTCTCCCAACATGCACATCTCCATAACAGGTATTTATTAGCTAGGAGGACTGCAATACTTCTCCTGCCTCAGTTTTATTGTCTCTTCCAAAACCTATAATGCCATGTGATGTATAGGAGTCATTGAGCTTCTCTGCACCTCCGTTTTCCAGTCCAAAAGTAAGGAAATCTATATTGACCCTCTCTTTTAGGGCTGTTGCAAAGGTTGATTACTATCTGCAGAGTACTCCTAGCTTCACAGATGAAAAGAACGTTCTTTCTGTCATAGACTCAGAGGCAAACTGCTTCTGGGCTAGGTTCCTGATCTTGCAATGATCTCCCAAGTCGATTTGTGGATGTGCAGTACATGAATGGAGATTAATATAAATATATTAATTATTAGTGAGTCAAATATGCTTGTACTAGCCACTGGATATCCCAGAAAAATATTTTTTAAATAGTCTTTTTTTTCTTTCTTACTCTCCAGGCTGCAAGGTGGTAATTTATTTTAGGATAGCATAGCATCTGAGGGGACATTAAAGCAGGGAAGGTAGAGCAAAGGTATCCCTGAATCTGGATCTCACATGTAGTTTTGTTTTGGTCGGTACTCTAGAGAATTCTAGGCATTGAAGTTTATAAAAGAAATGGAAATGGTTTGGTGCTGATAGTGGACTCAGGAGAATGAACAAATCTGTTAAATTGGAAATCTGACACTTCTGAAATAAGATTACTAGCAAATCAGGGAAAGTTGTGCTGTTCAATGTACTCTGATGTCGGCAATTTAATTATGGCTGAGTGGCAGGGGGGAGAAGAGCTGGTGGTGTTAATGATACATGTTAAAGAGCTGGGGACAGCAGAGGTGGAGTGTTCACGAAGGCCAGCCCTGCTCTAACAAGCTCCTGTTTCCTCCAAATATTTAAATGCAAGCCACATTGTGGCTGTTTGTGCTCCCTTCGTGTTGCTTATTATCCTACAGGTAAGACACAAGGTCACTGAGCTGGGCTGTTTGCCAATGAAGTTTAATTGCAAAATCTTTATTAAAGGAAAGAAAACATTAAGAGCAGTGAATCTCTAGGAACAGATTACATTTTCTTCTAATTATCCAGAAATATGAAAGCTGTGTGCAAGGGGATTACTGCAAGAATTAGCATGAGATTATGTAATCACCCATTTTAACGAGGACCAAATTTACAAAGTGACCGTGGTCTACTTAAGGATTGGTGCCACCAGGGAACGAACCACATCTCCCTTGTTTGGGGAGCTGTGTCTGCCACAGCCTGATTTAGCAGCTTGTCCTCTGTGTTAAGCTCAGCCTGAAAGGGTGATGTGCTGGGTTCAGTCAGGAAA